>NW_025197858.1:0-5318 GCF_004010195.1 Chiloscyllium plagiosum
CAGAGAGAATACGGTGACCCTTATCCTGACAGAATGGGTAAGGTTATTGATGCATGTCCTGTTTTGCTGGACATTTCTTCCGACCCCATAAACTGCACTGAACACTCCCAGTTACAGAGCTGCGGAACAAATGCTCATTCAAAACAGTCCATCATCTGAACGCACATCAATATCCCATTCACCCATCAATCCCGAGAATACTGCCTCATGTTGCAGGGTACTGTCGAAATATCTTCATACCAGCATACTGAAACCTGTGATCTTCCATCTCCCTCTCTCTTTTTCCCCAAAATTCTTTTGTTTGTTGTTATTTAAACTGCTATCCCCGCTCTCTCTCTTTTCACACCCACTCCAACCCTTGTCATGGTATAATGGAGATATGGAGCTGTAAATGTCTGGCAGCTGCACATCCTGTCACTTCCAGCATGGGCTGCAAGTTTCCCCACGCTGGGCAGGGATCTGACACAGTGTTACTGAACAATGCACTGGGGAAGAGTACACAGCTCTCCATGCTGGGAGGGTAACTGCTTCAGGTTTACAGATAAATTCCCTGTTATTCACTGTACATACATCAATACTGAACAGAAACCTTGTCGCATGTGTAAAGCAAGACATTGGCGTAGGCTGCATATCACCCCATGCTGGACAGACTGTTCATCTAGGTTACTGAATCAATGCACCGGTGTGGTCTGTGCTGGTCCCCATGATGGACAGATAGCTAGTGGCCTGGAGAGACCTGAGCAGTATTCCATCCTGGATAGATTGTTGGGTTGTACTGAGCCTGGTCTGCCCAATATTCCATCCTGGACAGATTGCTGGGTTGTACTGGATTTAAATCAGCACAATATTCCATCTTGGACAGATTGCTGGGGTGTACTGAGCCTGCTCTGCATAGTGCTCCATTCTAGAAAGATTGCTGGGTTCTCCTGAGCCAAGTCTGCACAGTGCTCCATCATGGACAGGTTACTGTGTTGTACTGGGCCTCGTCTGCACGGTGTTTCACGCTAAGCAGATATCTCACCTGGGCTGCACCTGTGAGGAGGATTGAGTATCCGGGATAAATCCTGATATAGTTATCACTCCCCCAGCTTGGTGCATTCCGCTGTCAAACTCCGTATTTCTGCAACATGTTGTTCATTAAGTAATTATCCAATTAAAACATGAATATCTGTTCTTCTTGCAATGCACGCGAGCAGCCGTACCGGAACATATATAATGAAGGTAGTCTTGACACCAACATTTTCTTATTTTAAAGTAAATGTGAGGTGCTCTGTTTCAGATGCAATTCGATTGGTCAAAATATTCAACATTAAGCAAAATACATTATATTCAAACACAGCAGACAAAATACAACAAAAACAAGAGTAACTTGGAATAACTTCATTCTCTTGGAAAACATAACAGAATAATAGATTACTTAACCACTACAGAGTAACTGCTCCAATATGGTAAAATCCTTGAAACACACACTTTTCACAAAACAAATTCAGGAAACAGGTTGTTTCACATGCAGTTCTCCAATCCAAGAGGAAAGATCATCAAAAGACAATTCTGAGAGAAATCTCAGAGAGAGTGTGTGGCAGCAGGGAGATATTTCCTGCCTTACAATCCAGAAATAACTGGCGAAAGGTAAAACTAAGAATCCTGGTTCTGTGAGAGTTTGACCATCACTCCACGGTACCAGGCCGCAGCTGCAAGGACTACAAGGAATGGACTGTATCTACACCGTCTATGACACTGTAGGTGTCTCTCAAAAATGCCGAACCCCATGAAAGCCGTTAAATGATGGTAAGATATATGCCAAAGTTAAACATAAATAAATAAATCAAATGATGCAGCAGACCTGGTGATCAGACACAGATGGCCTTAGGAGCCCAGTACTTCCTACTCTGCCAAAGCACTGCAGAATCATCGAGCTTAAGAAGAGAAAGCATCATCTCGCTTCGTTACCTCTCACTTTACAATTGGAGATGAATCATTAGCCCAATAGTCAGCCATGTCAACATCCCACCCAGAACAAGTATTTTTGTGACATATAAGGGATGCAGTGAAATGGGTTAACTGGAGCTGTTCCGTGACTATGATTGATGTCACTCTCTGGAGGGTTTCCCTCTTTCATAGTTAAAGTGCTTCTTTGAACCTGTTATCCCGTAGTATTCGGGACAGCGTCATCCTCAACACGTAAAGGGATCAGCAGCTCCAGAGAGAGGGAGAGGAAGTGAATCAGAACAATAGACTGCAATGTTCCAGCAATGGATCCGAATCTGAGAATATTAGATTGGAATGTTACAACAATGAACAGAAGTTTATCTTCGGGTCTTTACTGGCTTTCTCAGGATTGGCCATTGTTAGAGCTGCGGATCAAAGTCGTACTGAGGATTATTCAAGCTGGTTACTACCCCATCCTCGCTATTATTGGTGTTCCTGGTAAGTCTATCCCTGTCAATTCTATAAACTATGGCGAAGATCATTGCTAATTCTGTTATTTATATTTCGCAAAGATGTTCAGTATTTTATTCAGGTTCAGTCACAAACTCCACTTTCTTTCAATTAATTTCCGACTCTTCACTCAGAAACATCTAAGAAGGAACAAGACTGTTCACAACCTCAATCTGACTTTTGCCCTGAACTGTTTTATGTCTCTGAATTCTCTCTATCATCGAACGTGCCCACGCCCACCATGATAATATCCCCAGTCTCCACATCTGCCTCAGTGCTGTTGCTGAATTAAACATCATCTACCCCTTTCTAACTTCAGAATTTATGGCTCCCGTTGTATTCTGACCTCTCTACCTGTGACAAATATTTTTACCACAAACTTGTTGCCGTCACTACAGATACTTCACAACAGGTACTCTGTATCAGATTCATGATGTCACTGGACGCATATTTCAGAGGCAAAAGTGATGACTCTAAAGGCATTGTTTGAAATCCTACCACAGCCGATGACTGAACTTAAAGTCGAATGACAAAAATTGGCATGAAATTTCACTGATGGAAACCATAAACAATCAGGATTTCTTTTAATATTTCACTGATAGCCTTCGGTAAAGAAACTTAACAATATTGCCCGGTCGAGACTAAGGACGACTTCAGACCAACAACAAAATAGTTGGCTCCATGTTGTCTTGACAAATGGCCTCACAGTCAAGGGCAATTAGGATGGACAACACATGCTGCCCTTGCCAGTGGTGCTGACATACCATGAAACAACAACATTCAAGGTGAAATAAACCAAGGAACTGTGGATAATGGAGATCTGAAATAAAATTCTCCAGTGTCCAGAGAGAGAGAGACAAAGGAAAAGAAAACAAAAGGATTGCTGATGATGGACTGGAAGGAAAATAGAATGACAAGTTATTCTAACATTCCTGACTTTCCCATATTCCCGAATATCACGTCCATTTAGGTATGTCCCTGATTAAAGTGAGTTATGTTCCCTCCGTCTCTCTTCTCTCAGTGTGATGATCTATTCCATTAGCAATACTTGTGCTACCCTTACAGTTGCTGAGATACAGAAAAAGGTAATGTTACAGAGTCAACTGCTTCTTTGGAGAGAGGAACTGTTACTGTGGGACTTGACAGAGATGCAACGGCTTTCTCAGCCAGGAAGAGAAACTAAGGAGAGGGAGGTATTTTCCACACTGAAAGGGTGCACCATGCTGGTGGGGCATTGACTTGCTGCTGTCATTAGAAAGTCAGTGGAATTTCTGTGGATGGTGTTCTCAGGTTTGTTTTGTCAGCTGCTGAGTTCATTCAGTGAGAACCGAGGGTCTGGTGACCACACTCTGTCACGGCATTTACAGAGTGTCTGGGTCCATGGTAAACAAATGGAGAGAAGACTACACAGAAGGGAAGCTCTGGAAACAAGGAAGAGCAAAGCACTGCACTTTCCTTCCTGGGATTTCCAGGAACATTTGTCTAAGCTGGACCAATTCAGGTGTAAAGTGTGAAACCAGCTTGTTTCAAAAGTGAGGTGCTCACTGAGATGTGTCCCTCCTTCCGTATAACCTGTAGCCTCACACTAGGGACAGGACTGTGCTGACTCTCACCATGAGTTTAACTGTTTCAATTCTAGAACTTTCCAGGCAGGAGTGGGAAATGTATCCACCATCTCTGAAGTGTATCCCATGTATCACAAGCTGACAGAAGCCACCTGCCTGCTGAGTGGAAAGCATTGGTTCCATCTCCACAGAGGAAGGTACAGAAACTAACTTCTAGAAATACGAGAGAGAGAGGGGGGACTGGTGAAAATGAGGAAATGCAGGAAATTAGAATTAATGAAGGGTATCCTTTTGGAAATCTAACTGAACTGTAGTTTCATAAGTCGCTGCATCTGATGAGCTACAACTCAGAGTATTGAGGAGATGAAAACAGAGCGAGCGAAAGAATTATTGATTATTCTTCAAAGCTGGTTAGATTCTGAAAAGAATCCTGCAGACTGGAAATCAGCTATTGTAAACGTAAATATTTAAAACAGGACTGAGAGGGAAAACAAAAAACTAAATAGCTTGATGTTAGCTGTGAGAAAAAACATTGGAACCTTTTATAAGGAACGTGACAACGAGACACTTGGAAAATAATGATAGGATTTGGTAGAGTCGGACTATATTCAGGAAAGGGAAACGATTGTTGATAAACCTTTTTGTAGAGATTGTGCATTGTGACAACGACAATTGAGAACCAACGGGAGTGGATTATTTGAGTTTTGAGAAGACGCTTGACCTGATTGAATACAAGTGAGTTGGGAATGTGAGAATCCATGGGTGTGTAGGGGTGGAATAGGGGTAAGTCATATGTGGCTCTCCATGCAAAATGATTGAAGCACCAGAGTTAGAACATCTTTCCCATTGGTCGTGTTTTGTTGAGAGAGTATTACCTTGGTCTGCTTTATAGATAATGATCTCTTTGTCACGGAGACAGCACAAAGGGGTTTTACCAGACTAAACCCTGGCATTACGGGACCATGAGGAGTGAGTGCAGTGAATATGTGTTTAATCTGTAGTGCTCTGAGAAAATAAGAAGCTGAAACTTGATGATTATGGACGGACATTCATTCTGTCCCAAACAGCTGAATAATGTGAAAATTCCATAGGTTTCATTGGATGATTGATTCCCGATAGTTTACATGCATCTGCAGAGCCCCATGTCGATTGACAGAGAGCTACAGGCTCTGAATGAACTCGGGACACTTGAATGCACAGTTAGTGTTTGACACTGCATTGAATGTCACTTTGTGTACCATCTTGTCAGCAGCTACTATAACTTCATTTTGAAAGAGTTAGACATTCCTCACCAGCTTCTAACTTCCATGGAGA
>NW_025197859.1:0-1470 GCF_004010195.1 Chiloscyllium plagiosum
GGAGTCCCACAGCCTCCCCTGAAGAAACTCCCCCCTCCTCTCCCCCCCCTCTAAAGGGTCGCCCTGAGGGTGTGCCCTCGGGTCCCGGTCCCTCCTACCCCTGGAAACATCTTCCCCGCGTTCACTCCATCCAGACCCTCGGTAATTCTGTCCATTTCAGTCAGATCCCCCCCCCTCCACCCCCCCCAATCTTCATCCTCCGCAACTCCATCGAGTACAGACCCAGGGTCTTCGACCCCTCGTCCTACGACGCACCCTTCATCACTGGGATCTGTCCCTCTGGACCCCCCTCCAACTGCAGCACTGTCCCTCCTCAGACACGGGCTGGGCGGGTGGGGGGGCACGAAACAGCTCACAATAATCCGAACGGGGGGGGGCTGAGCGAGAGGCCGGTACAGCCCCAGCAGCAGCAGCACGTCCCTGCGCTTGTATCCTAACCCTCTTGAACTGAACGCTCCTTCGGTGGGTCAGTGTGGACCTGTCGGGCCGAACGGCCTGTTCCCGCACTGCAGGGATCCTAACCTTATCGCGTTTGCCTTCCTGACTGTGAACCGAACCTGAACCAGGTCCTTCGAGAGAGAGAGAGAGAGAGAGAGAGGCATGGAGTCACGCAGCACAGAAACAGACCCCTCGGCCCATCCGCTCCGTGCTGACCCTCATCCCGAACTGAACTAGGCCCATCTCCCTCCAAACCTTTCCCTCTCCATGTCCTTATCCAAATGCCTTTTAAACATTGTAAGTGTCTCCCACTCCCTCAGGACGCTCATGGGAGCCACCCTCTGCGTAAGTGAGCTCTCAATGTCCATCTGCTCCTTCCGCCTAACACCCCCACCCTCAGAGACCCACTCCCCTCCGCTGAACCCCCTACCCCCCCTCACCCACCCCACCCCGCACGCAAGACCCTGCCTCTTGGCGCGGCAGACCCACCACCTGGGGACAGCATCAGGCCATTCAGCCCCTTCCCATTCTCCCCCCTCCCTCTGCCTCCCAACCCATCACTCCTGAACCATCTCTCCCTCTCCTCCTTCTCAATGCCGGCAAAACCCAGGAACTCATCGGTGACTTTCGGCGGGTTGTTACTCACGCCCCCCCCCACCCCCCTTTTACACATTAACAGCACAGAGGTCGATCGGGTGGAGAGCGTCAAGCCCCTGGGAGTGGGTCATCCACAACAAGCTCTCTTGGACTCTCCGTGTGGACGCGCTGGTTACAAACGCCCAACGACGTCTCTTCTTCCTCAGGCAGCCGAGCAAGTTTGGGGGGGGGGGGGAGGGGTGACGGCGAATACCCTTCGCCAACTTTGACAGGTGCCCCGTCGAGAGCGTTCCGTCCGGGTGTGTCACTCCCTGGGGTACGGGAGCTGTACCGTTCAAGATCGGAGACGGTCACAGAGAGGGGTGAACTCGGCCCCCGGGGACAATCACAGAGGCCCAACCTCCCATCGACGGAATCCATCTCCCAGGCCCCGCT
>NW_025197859.1:4348-5318 GCF_004010195.1 Chiloscyllium plagiosum
CTCTCCAGCTCCCCCTTCCCGCCATCACCCCCTCTGTCTACCTCACCCTCACACACTCTGTCCATCGACCCTCCATTCCTCTCCCTCCGTCTCCATCTCACTCCATCTCTCCATCAGCTCCGACTCTCGATCTGTCCACCTTGCCCCAACCCCAGTCCCTGTCTGTCTATCAGCTCTGATGGGGACAGTGTAGAGAAAGCTTTACACTGTATCTAACCCTGCGCTGTCCCTGTCCTGTGAGTTTTTGATGCAGGGACAGTGTAGAGGGAGTTTTACACTGTATCTAACCCTGCGCTGTTCCTGTCCTGGGGAGTGTTTCATGCAGGGACAGTGTAGAGTGAGCTTTACACTGTATCTAACCCTGCGCTGTCACTGTCCTGGGAGTGTTTGAAGGGGGACAGTGTAGAGCGAGCTTTACACTGTATCTAACCCTGCGTTGTCCCTGTCCTGGGAGTGTTTGAAGGGGGACAGTGTAGAGAGAGCTTTACACTATATCTCACCCTGCGCTGTCCCTGTCCTGGGGAGTGTTTCATGCAGGGACAGTGTAGAGGGAGCTTTACACTGTATCTAACCCTGCGTTGTCCCTGTCCTGGGAGTGTTTGAAGGGGGACAGTGTAGAGAGAGCTTGACACTGTATCTAACCCCGTGCTGTCCCTGTCCTGGGGAGTGTTTGATGCAGGGACAGTGTAGAGGGAGCTTTACTCTGTATCTAACCCTGCGCTGTCCCTGTCCTGGGGAGTGTTTGATGCAGGGACAGGGTAGAGGGAGCGTTACACTGTATCTAACCCTGCCTTGTCCCTGTCCTGGGGAAGTGTTTGATGCAGGGACAGTGTAGAGAGAGCTTTACTCTGTATCTAACCCTGCGCTGTCCCTGTCCTGGGGAGTGTTTGATGCAGGGACAGTGTAGAGGGAGCTTTACACTGTATCTAACCCTGCCTTGTCCCTGTCCTGGGAGTGTTTGATGGGGGAC
>NW_025197860.1:0-5319 GCF_004010195.1 Chiloscyllium plagiosum
TACATGGCTGCAAGGGGATCAGGATTGGGGCTACATATTCAAGGATATGCACCCTATCCAAAAGATAGGCTGGTGGGCTGACGAGGTGGGGTTGCCCTATCAGTAAGAAATGAAATTAAATCAATAGCAAAAAATAACATAGGGTCAGATGGTGTAGCATTTGCATGGGTAAAATTGAGGAAGCACAATGTTAAAGCAACCATAATTGTAGTGAGGAGCTGGGCCATCAGATATATTAGGAGATAGAAAAGATGTGTAGGAAAAGCAAGGTTACAGTGATCAAATATTCAGGGGGACTGGGAAAATCAGATTGGTAGTGGATTGTAAGAAAAGAAATTCATGAAATGACCACAAGATTTTTTTTGAGTAGCTTGTGATGCAATCCACGAGGGAACAGGTAATACTGGATTTAGTGTTGTGCGAAGAGGCAGACGAGATAAGGGATCTTAAATTGAAGGAAGCGGTCGTAAGCAGCGATCATAACATGGTTGAATTTAAACTGCAATTCGAGAGGCAGAAGATAGAATAAGAGCCAACAGTACTTCAGCTGAATAAAGGCAACTGCAGAGGCATAAGGGAAAAGCTGGGTATAATTGACGGGGACAGTAGCCTAGCAGAAAAGATAGTAGAACAGCAATGGCAGGGGGCTCTAAGAGTAATTTAGGAGACACAGCAGAGATACATTGCAAGCATAAAGAGGCATGGTACAGGGAGGATGAGGTAACCATGCCTGACGAGGGAAGTCAGGGATAGCATCAAAGCAAAGGAGAGAAGTATATAATGTGTTGAAAGACAGGGTGAAACCAGAGTTTTGGGAAGCTTGTAAAGACCAACAAAGGGCAACAAAAATGTTTCAGGAGGGAGAAAATTAAATAAGGGGGTAAGCTAGCCACTTAGATATATAAAGTACAAAAGAGAGGCAAACGTAGATAATGGAAATTATGCCAGAGAGGTCGTGGTGGGGAACAAAGGAATGGCTGAGGAACTTTGCGTCAGTCTTCACAGTGGAAGACATGATTAATTTCCGGAAAAATCCACAGAGTGCGGGGAAGAACGGAGTATGGTGGTCATCACCAAAGAGAACGGTTTAGAAAACTGAATGGCCAGAATGCAGATAAATCATCTGGACCAAAGGCACTACACCCAAGCCTTGTAAGTGAGATAGCTGAAGGTGCAGTGCAAGCGTTAGTTGTTATCTTTCAGGATTGACTAGAATCAGGAAAGGGCAAAGTGGACTGGAAAATCGCTAACGTGACACCCCGTTTAACAAGGGATTAAGGCAGAAGACAGAAAATTACAGACTGATTAACCTAATCTGGGTAAGATTCTGAAATCCATCATGAAGAATGCGATTTCTGAATACTTGGATGTAGATGGTAAAATAGGACAGAGTTAGCATGGTTTCATCAAGGGCCGGTCATGCCTGACAAACATACTGAAATGTTTTGAGGATGTACTGAGCAAACTAGGAGAGCCAATGGATATTATTTTAGTGCACCCCAAGACGTCCTTTGACAAATTGCTACACTAGAGGTTATTTAGAAAGGGGACTCATGGTGTCAGTGGCAACGTGCTAGCATCGATTTAAGCTAGCAGAGAGTAAAGGTAAAATGTGCCTTCTCACGATGGCAGTCAGTGACAAGCATTGTTCCACAAGACTCAGTGTTGGGAGCACCAAATTTCACATTATACAGCTAACGATCTAGATGAAGGAACTGAGGGCAATTTGGCTAATTTTAGTATTAGAATCACGAGAGTGTGGAAACAGATCTTTTGGCAAAATAAGTCCTACACCAACCCTCCGAAGAGTAATCCAAGCAGACCCATTTTCTGCTGAAAAATAACTTAATACCTGGGCAATTTAGCATGCTTATTTCACCTAATTTGCAAATGGTTGGACTGCAGGCAGAAACCAAAACACCCACAAGGAATACATGCAGATATGGAGAGAATGTGCAAATTCCAAACTGGCAGTCACCCGAAGTGGGAAACGAACCTGGGTCCCTGGTACTGTACTAACCACTAAACCATCGTGCCACCAACAGACTGATGTACAGACAGAACTAAGATATGAAGAGGGTCAGGTAGCATCGAAGAGGTGGAGAGCTTGCAGAAAGGTGCTCCACCGATTCTCCTCAACTTCCCAAGCCTCTGTGCTTGAACCCCACCCTTCCTACCACAACAATGATGGACCGCTGTGGTCTTTAACTTCCATCCCACCAACCTCCAAATACAAGTCATCATCCTCCACTATTTCTGTCACCTCCAGTCAGACCCCACCACCAGAGATATATTTCCCTCCCCACCCCTATCAGCATTCTGCGGGGACCATTCCCTCCACCACTCCCTCATTAGGTCTGCCCCCCACCAACCCCACCAAGCCATTATCTACTCCTGGCACCTCCACTTACCATCCCAAGTTGTGCAAAACGCGCCTACACCTCCCCACTCACCTCCATCCCAGGCCCAAAGGATCCTTCTAGAACCCGTAGACATTGTACGGTATCCATTGCTCCTGTACATTGAGGAGACAGGATGTCAACTTTTGGAATGTTTCAGGGAACATTTCTGGGGCACACACACACACACACATACATACTCACACACACACACAACGACCCCACCACCCTATGGCCAAATACTTCAACTCTCCCTCCCAATCTGTCAAGGACATGCCAGGTCTGGGGCTGCTCCACTGCTAAACCCAAGTCACCCAACACCTGAAGGAACAACATCTCATCTTCCACCTTGGGACCGTGCAACCACATGGTGTCAATGTTAATTTCACCAGTTTCCTCATCTCACCTTCCCCCACCTTATCTGAGATCTAACACTCCAACTTCGTACTGCCCCTTTGAACTGTCCAATCTGTCCACCTTCTCTGACATTCACGATCACAATCCACCTTCGTCTAACTATCGCCTTCCACGCTACCACCCCCTCTAGCCTTACCCTCTCCTATTTATCTTTCAGCCCCCTTCAGCCCACCCTCCTCTATCCTGACGAAGAGCTTATGCCTGAAACGTTGCACCTCCTGCTCCTCGGATGCTGCCTTACCGACTGTGTTTTTCGAGCACCACACGTTTGGACTGTGATCTCTTGCAACTGCAGTTCTCACCCTTACCTGCAGAAGAATGTGGGCAGTTTGGGAGATTGGGTAAAGAACTGGTCGATAGAGTACAGTGTGCGAAAGTGAGTGGTCGTCCTCTTTGACAGAATGTCAAGAGGCATGCACTATTTTCAACATTAAGAGTAAAATCAGAAGTTTGAAGTGCAAAGAGACTTTGGAGTGCTAGTCCAGGAGTCTCTCAAGGTAGACTTGCAGGTTGTCAGTAGTAAGGAAGGCCAATACAATGATGCCATTCATTTCAAAAGGGTTAGAATATAAAAACATGGATATGCTTCTGAGTCTGTATAAGGGTCTGGTCAGACTACATTTGGAGTATTTTGTGCAGTTTTGTGCCCGGTATCTCATTAACGATGCACTGACACTGGAGGGTGTTAAGAGAAGATTCATAGAAACGGTTCCAGGAATGAAATATATTGAACATTTGAGGATTCTGGGTCAATATTTGATGGAGTTTGGAATGATCTGGGGCATCCAATTGAAACTTACCAAATACTGAATGACGTGGACAGAGAGGATGTTTGAAAGATGTTTCTATTGATAGGAGAGACTAGGACTTGAGGGCCCAGCATAAAGGGAAGACCTTTTAGAACAGAGATAAGGAGAAACTTCTTCAGCCAGATAGTCGGGATTTATGGAAGCTGTAGAGACTGACAACCGGAAGCGGCAGGGACAGGCCACTATAAATGCCGGAGGAAACACCACAGAAGCGCTTCACAGGAGGCTCCCAAGCACTGAGGATGTCACCTAGACAGGGGACGAAACGTTTGCAACAAAAACTTCCAGCTCGGCGAACAGAACCACAGCAACGAGCACCCGAGCTACAAATCTTCTCACAAATTTTGAATATGGGCTAAGTGCTGGCAAATGGGACTAGATTAGGTCAGGATATCTGGTCATCATTAGTGAGTTGGATCGAAGGGTCTGTTTCTATGATGTACATCTCAATGGCTCTGTGACTCATCATAGAGATGTACAGCATGGAAATAAACCCTTCCATCCAACTTGTCCATGCTGACCAGATATCCTACATTTAGTCTAGTCCCATTTACAAGTACCTGGCCCCTATCCCTTTAAACCATTCCTATTCATATACCCATCCAGATACCTTTTAAATGTTGTAATCATACCAGCATCCACCAAATCCTCTGTGTGACAACATTGCCCCTTAGGGTTCTTTTAAATCCTTGTCCTCTCACCCTAATTCTATGCCCTCTAGTTCTGGACCCCCCCACTCCCACCCCAGGGAAAATACCTTGTCTATTTACCCTATCCATGCCCCTCATAATTTTAGAAACCTCTATAAGGTCACCCCTCAGCCTCCAACATTCCAGGGAACATAGCCTCAGCCTACTCAGCCTCTCCCTATAGCTCAATTCCTCCAACCCTGGCAAGATCCTTGTAAATCTTTTCTGAATTCTTTCAAGTTTCACAACATCCTTCTGATAGGAAGGAGACCAGAATTGCCCACAATATTCCATCAGTGGCCTAACCAATGTCCTGTATAGTCGCAATATGACCTCCCAACTCATATACTCAATGTTCTGACCAATAAAGGAAATCATACCAAACACCTTCTTCAATATCCTATCTACCTGCGCTCTACGCTCAAGGAAAAATTAATCTGTACTCCAATGTCTTTTTGTTTAGCAACACTCCCCAGGACCATATATTGTGTTTAAGTCCTGCCCTGATTTGCATTTCCAAAATGCAGCACCTCACATTTACCTAAATTAAACTCCATCTGCCACTTCTCAGCCCATTGGCCCATCTGATAAAGATCCTGTTATAATCTGAGGTAACCTCCTTCGCTGTCCACTGCACCACCAATTTTGGAGTCATCTACAAACTTGCTAACCATGCCTCCTTTGTTCACATCCAAATTGTTTATATAAATGCTGAAAAGAAGTGGACCCAGCACAGATCCTTGTGGCACTCCACTGGTCACAGGCCTCCAGTCTGAAAAACAACCCTCCACTGTTTCCTATCTTCGAGCCAGATCTGTATCATAATGGCTAGTTCTCCCTGTATTCCATGAGATCTAACCTTGCTAAGCAGTCTCCCATGAGGAACTTTGTCAAACGCCTTACTGAAGTCCATATATATCATGTCCACTGCTCTATCCTCATCAATCCTCTTTGTTACTTCTTCAAAAAAACTCAATTAAGTTTGTGAGATATGATTTCACACAT
>NW_025197861.1:0-5319 GCF_004010195.1 Chiloscyllium plagiosum
CACTGCTGGACCCATTGGAGTTAAAGCTGCGGGGCCCATTGGAGTGAACACTGCTGGGCCCATTGGAGTGAACACTGCTGGACCAGATGGAGTGTGCGCTGCTGGGCCCATTGGAGTAAACACTGTTGGGCCTACTGGAGCGAACACTGCTTGAACCACTGGAGTGAACACTGCTGGGACAACTGCAGGGAACGCTGCTGGGCCCACTGGAGTGAATGATGCTGAGCCCACTGGAGTCTATGCTGCTGGGCCCACTGCAGTGAAAGCTGCTGGGACCACTGGAGTGAACGCTGTTGGGCCCGTTGGAGTGAAATCTGCTGGGCCCATTGAAGTGAACACTGCTGGACCCATTGGAGTGAAAGCTGCTGGGTCCATTGGAGCAAACACTGCTGGGTCCACTGGAGTGAACGCTGCTGGTCCCATTGGAGTGAAAGCTGTTGGGCCCATTGGATTGAATACAGCTGGGCCGACTGGAGTGAACACTGCTGGTCCCATTGGAGTGAACACTGCTGGGCACATTGAAGTGAACACTGCTTTGCCCACCGGAGTGAACACTGCTGGACCCGTTGGAGTGAAAGCTGTTGGGCCCATTGCAGTGAACACTTCTGGGCTCACTGGAGTGAACACTGCTGGACCCGTTGGAGTGAAAGCTGCTGGGCCCATTGCAGTGAACACTGCTGGGCCCACTGGGGTGAACAATGCTGGACACATTGGAGTGAAAGCTGCTGGGCCCACTGGAGTGAATACTGCCGGGCCCACTTGCGTGAACATTGCTAGACCCACTGGAGTGAATGCTGTTGGGCCCACTGGAGTGAAAGCTGCTGGGCCCACTGGACCGAACACTGTTGGCCGACTGGAGTCTATGCTGCTGGGCCCACTGGAGGGAATGCTTTGGATCATTGGAGTGAACACTGCTGGGTCCATTGGAATGAACACTGTTGGGTCCATTGGGGTGAAAGCTGCTGAGCCCACTGGAGTCTATGCAGCTGGGCACACTGGAGTGAACACTGCTGGGACAACTCGAGTGAACACTGCTGGCCCACTGGAGTGAATGCTGCTGGGCCCACTGGAGTGAACACTGTTGGGCCCACGGGAGTCTATGCTGCTGGGCCCACTGGAGTGAAAGCTTCTTAGCTCATTGGAGTGAACACTGCTGGGCCCATTGGAATGAACACTGTTGTGTCCATTGGAGTGAACACTGCTGGGTCCATTGGAATGAACACTGTTGGGTCCATTGGGGTGAAAGCTGCTGAGCACACTGGAGTCTATGCAGCTGGGCCCACTGGAGTGAACACTGCTGGGACAACTCGAGTGAACACTGCTGTCCCACTGGAGAGAATGCTGCTGGGCCCACGGGAGTGAACACTGTTGGGCCCACTGGAGTCTATGCTGCTGGGCCCACTGGAGTGAAAGCTTCTTGGCTCATTGGAGTGAACACTGCTGGGCCCATTGGAATGAACACTGTTGGGTCCATTGGAGTGAAAGCTGCTAGGTCCATTGGAGTGAAAGCTGCTGGGCCCATTGGAGTGAATGCTGCTGGGCCCACTGGAGTGAAAGCTGCTCGGCCCATTGGAGTGAACACTTCTGGGCCCATTGCAGTGAATGCTGCTGGGCCCATTGGAATGAATGCTGCTGGGCCCACTGGACTGAACATTGCTGGGCCCACTGGCGTATATGCTGCTGGGCCCACTGGAGTGAAAGCATCTTGGCCCATTGGAGTGAACACTGCTGGGTCCATTGGAATGAATGCTGCTGGGCACATTGGAGTGAACACTGCTGGGCCCATTGGAGTGAACACTGCTGGGCCCACTGTAGTGAACACTGTTGGGCCCATTTAAGTGAACACTGCTGGGCCCACTGGAAGGAACACTGCTGGGCACACGGGAGTGAACACTGCCGTGCCATTGGAGAGAACATTGCTGGTCGCATTGGAGTGAACACTGCTGGGCCCACTGGAGCGAACACTGCCGGAACCACTGGAGTGAACACTGCTGGGCCCATTGGAGTGAACACTGCTGTGTCCGTTGGATTGAATGCTGCTGGGCCCACTGGAGTGAAAGCTGATGGGCCCATTGGAGTGAACACTGCTGGGTTCACTGGAGTGAAAGCTGATGGGCCCATTGGAGTGAACAACTGCTGGGTTCACTGCAGTAAACACCGCTGGGCCCATTGGAGTGAACACTGCTGGGCCCACTGGAGTGAACACTTTTCGGCCCATTGGAGTGAACACTGCTGTGTCTGTTGGATTGAATGCTGCTGGGCCCACTGGAATGAACGCTGCTGGGCACATTGGAGTGAACACTGTTGGATCCATTGGAGTGAAAGCTGCTGGGCCCATTGGAGTGAACACTGCTGGGCCCACTGGAGCGAACACTGTGGGGCACATTGGAATGATCATTGTTGGGTGCATTGGAGTGAAAGCTGCTGGGCCCATTGGAGAGAACTCTGCTGGGTCCATTGGAGTGAAAGCTGCTGGGCACATTGGAGTGAACACTGCTGGGCCCAGTGGAGTGAATGTTTCTGGGACCATTGGAGTGATCACTGCTGGGCCCACTGGAGCGAACACTGCCGGGCCCATTGGAATGATCATTGTTGGGTCCATTGGAGTGAAAGCTGATGGCCCCATTGGAGTGAATGCTGCTGGGCCGACTGGAGTGAACATTGCTGGGTGCCATTGGAGCGAAAGCTGCTGGGCCCATTGGAGTGAACACTGCTGGGCCCCCTGGGGTGTACAATGCTGGACACATTGGAGTGAAAGCTGCTGGGACCACTGGAGTGAAAGCTGCTGGGCCCACTGGAGTGAATACTGCTGGGCCCACTTGCGTGAACATTGCTAGACCCACTGGAGTGAATGCTGTTGGGCCCACTGGAGTGAAAGCTGCTGGGCCCACTGGACCGAACACTGTTGGCCGACTGGAGTCTATGCTGCTGGGCCCACTGGAGGGCCCAGTGCCATTGGAGAGAACACTGCTGGTCCCATTGGAGTGAACACTGCTGGGTCCATTGGAATGAACACTGTTGGGTCCATTGGGGTGAAAGCTGCTGAGCCCACTGGAGTCTATGCAGCTGGGCACACTGGAGTGAACACTGCTGGGACAACTCGAGTGAACACTGCTGGCCCACTAGAGTGAATGCTGCTGGGCCCACGGGGGTGAACACTGTTGGGCCCACTGGAGTCTATGCTGCTGGGCCCACTGGAGTGAAAGCTTCTTAGCTCATTGGAGTGAACACTGCTGGGCCCATTGGAATGAACACTGTTGTGTCCATTGGAGTGAACACTGCTGGGTCCATTGGAGTGAAATCTGCTGGGCCCATTGGAGTGAACACTGCTGGGCATATTGGAATGAACACTGTTGGGTCCATTGGAGTGAAAGCTGCTGGGCCCATTGGAGTGAATGCTGCTGGGCCCACTGGAGTGAAAGCTGCTCGGCCCATTGGAGTGAACACTGCTGGGCCCATTGGAGTGAAAGCTGCTGGGCCCATTGGAATGAATGCTGCTGGGCCCACTGGACTGAACATTGCTGGGCCCACTGGCGTATACGCTGCTGGGCCCACTGGAGTGAAAGCATCTTGGCCCATTGGAGTGAACACTGCTGGGTCCATTGGAATGAATGCTGCTGGGCACATTGGAGTGAACACTGCTGGGCCCATTGGAGTGAACACTGCTGGGCCCACTGTAGTGAACACTGTTGGGCCCATTGGAGTGGACACTGCTGGGCCCACTGGAAGGAACACTGCTGGGCACACGGGAGTGAACACTGCCGTGCCCATTGGAGAGAACACTGCTGGTCCCATTGGAGTGAACACTGCTGGGCCCACTGGAGCGAACACTGCTGGAACCACTGGAGTGAACACTGCTGGGCACATTGGAGTGAACACTGCTGAGCCCACTGGAGTGAAAGCTGATGGGCCCATTGGATTGAACACTGCTGGGTTCACTGCAGTAAACACCGCTGGGCCCATTGGAGTGAACACTGCTGGGACCATTGGAGTGAACACTGCTGTGTCCGTTGGATTGAATGCTGCTGGGCCCACTGGAGTGAACGCTGCTTGGCACATTGGAGTGAACACTGTTGGATCCATTGGAGTGAAAGCTGCTGGGCCCATTGGAGTGAACACTGCTGGGCCCACTGGAGCGAACATTGTGGGGCACATTGGAATGATCATTGTTGGGTGCATTGGAGTGAAAGCTGCTGGGCCCATTGGAGTGAACTCTGCTGGGTCCATTGGAGTGAAAGCTGCTAGGCCCATTGGAGTGAACACTGCTGGGCCCAGTGGAGTGAATGTTTCTGGGACCATTGGAATGAACACTGCCGGGCCTATTGGAATGGTCATTGTTGGGTCCATTGGAGTGAAAGCTGATGGGCCCATTGGAGTGAACACTGTTGGGCCCACTGGAGTGAACACTGCTGAGTGCCATTGGAGTGAATGCTGCTAGGCCCATTGGAGTGAACACTGCCGGGCCCATTGGAATGGTCATTGTTGCGGCCATGGGAGTGAAAACTGATGGGCTCATTGGAGTGAACACTGTTGGGCCCACTAGAGTGAACACTGCTGGGTGCCATTGGAGTGAATGCTGCTGGGCACCTTGGAGTGAACACTGCTGGGCCCACTGGAGTGAAAGCTTCTGGGACCATTGGAGTGAACACTGCTGGGCCCATTGGAGTGAATGCTGCTGAGCCCACTGGAGTGAACACTGCTGGTTCCATTGGAGTGAATGCTGCTGGGCACATTGAGTGAACACTGCTGGGCCCATTGGAGTGAGCACTGCTGGGCCCATTGGAGTGAAAGCTGCTGGGCCCACTGGAGTGAACACTTTAACTCCAATGGGCCCAACAGTGTTCACTCCAGTGGCCCCATCAGCTTTCACTCCAGTGGGCCCAACAGCGTTCACTCCAGTGGGCCCAGCTGTGTTCACTCCATTGGGCCCTGCAGCTTTCACTCCAATGGGCCCAGCAGCTTTCACTCCAGTGGGCCCAGCAGTGTTCACTCCAGTGGTCCCAGTAGCTTTCACTTCAATGTACCCAGCAGCTTTCACTCCAATGGGCCCATCAGTTTTCACTCAAGTCGGCCCTGCAGCATAGTCTCCAACACTGTTGGGCCCACTGGAGTGAACACTGCTGGGTGCCATTGGAGTGAAAGCTGCTGGGCCCATTGGAGTGAACACTGCTGGGCCCACTGGAGAGAACACTGCTGGGTCCATTGGAGTGAACACTGCTGGGTCCATTGGAGTGAAAGGTGCTGGGCCCACTGGAGTGAAAGCTGCTGGGCCCATTGGAGTGAAAGCTGCAGGGCCCAATGGAGTGAACACAGCTGGGC
>NW_025197862.1:0-1736 GCF_004010195.1 Chiloscyllium plagiosum
CAAGTGGGCGTTAAATACTGGCTTGGACAGTGATTCAACTCTCCCCTCGTTGAATCCACTAGAAATATTAGGATTTGATTGAGAAAAAAAACAAGTTGCTCAGATTTCCCACAATGTCACTGCGAGCTGGAACCATGGGTCACAGTCCTCGAACACAGGGTAGAGCGTTCAGCACTGAGATTATGAGAGAGTTTTCAAACAGAGACTGTGTTGTACACCGAAACGGTAAATTCTCCACCACCTGACACTGCCTGCCATGCTGTGTTCTTCCACCTTTCCTGTTTGTTTCACTGTGCAGTTCTCTGGCACAATACAGAATTGATGTCAAATCAATCAATGCGCTCAAGAAGTAGACATGCGTATTTGTAAGGGGTATAAGGATGAAGGGGTACAGGAATAATGCAGAAAAAAATGCACTGAGGGAGAAGATCACTCATATGTTTGATATTACCACGAATCTACGGTTCCTAAGTGCACTCATCCCCGAATATTTTAGTCATCATACCAGTGTGTACTGTGAGATAAATTTATTGAAATTGTTGGTTACGTGTGTTCAAGATTTTTAAAAACAAAGTTCAGTATTTTACAATCACTGGGATATCAAGGAAGGACATTTCCTTTGTGTTTCTTTAGCCATACATAACGTGTTAATGAGTTACTTTGTCAGATAGTCCGGGGCAGTTCACGAGTTTGCTGCAGCAATATCATTGAGTATTTTTTCCAGACATAACCGGGATCTTAACTGGAGCATTGGATTTGGGAATCCGCAATGGATGTATTTATTTAAACGTCAAATGTCACCTCTAATGGTATTTTTAAATAAACATTGACCTTAGAAAATACGGATAGTTTTTTCCATGCAATGAAAAACGTTCAACCAAAAATAATATTAAAAATATGCAAAATCGAGATCAAATGTCCAATCAAACATCGAAGGAATATCTGCTGAAAGTATGTTTTTGCACAGACCGAGGGACCAAAATAATTCTCTGTTGGTAACATTGTGAAATTCAGGGTCAGCTACAAAGAGAGTCGGCTAAAGTACATTTGTCATGTCCACTGTTCTTTTCTTCAAATAATACGTTTTGTTTTCTTCCACAGAGATTTCACCACCATCTTTAGCTCTTCTCTGAATTTGTTCTGGGTTGCTGCATAAATGCATGGGTTCAGGAAACAACTCAACAACTTCAACATATCTCCTGTTTCAGTCGCGATGTATTCAGGGATGTTAAAGTCACCGCGATAGTAATTACCGTGTGACAGTCTGGTCATGACCAAACTCACAGAATGTGCTGACCAAAGCAATATGAAACTGCCTGATACCGAGAACAATAAAATTATGGTATTCTTCCGTTTGTCCATTCTTGAATTGCTTTGCCTCTCAATTCTGTGGCCCTGGAGTCCAGCGAGAGTCCTATTCGCCACGACAACACGGTGGATGGTTAAAGAATTAAACAAGAAAATTAGGAGAAATGGAAGCCAAGCAACCCAGGTGCTGTAGTCCCAGACAAACGCCATTCCGGGAGATGGAGCAATGAAAGTTACACTTGACTGGCAGTCCCATTCAATTTGATTAATGATTTGCTCTGGTTCATATGCAAACAAAACTGGGATGTTCTTTAACAAGGTCTGAACGGAGACGATTATTAATATTGTGATTGCAGTTTTTTCAGTGCAATGTTTTGTCTTAATCTTCTGACAGCAGATCACCACAAATCTGTCAAATGTGAAGGAAA
>NW_025197862.1:2982-5319 GCF_004010195.1 Chiloscyllium plagiosum
CAGATGCTGGAGATCAGAGCTGAAAATGTGTTGCTGGAAAAGCGCAGCAGGTCAGGCAGCATCCAAGGAGCAGGAGAATCGACGTTTCTGGCATGAGCCCTTCTTCCTGAAGAAGGGCTCATGCCCGAAACGTCGATTCTCCTGCTCTTTGGATGCTGTCTGACCTGCTGCGCTTTTCCTCATAAATTACACCCTTGAATTCGAAAAGATGTAACTACAGATGTAGTAGGTGCATTGGTTTTAATTTTTCAAACAGTAAATAAAAGATAAACACATGGATGATTTTGGGATAGTGTAGGGGGACGAGCTGAGAATAGTTCACAGGTCGGCTCAATATCGAGGGCTGAAGGTCCTGTTCTACGCTGTATTGTTCTAAGCTCTGTGTTCTATGTTCTAGAAACTGAATTCGGAAAGAGCACCAGAGGATTCAAAAACTGCCAATGTGTCATACATTTTGGAAAAAAAAAGGGACCGTGACCAAACCTTGTTAACCGTGAGCCAATCTGCTGACCATCTCTTGTTGAAAACAAATGCAGCAGACTCAACTGTTCATTAAAGAATAGCGGTCCACTTAGAAAATCACAGGTTAATCAAGCAAAATTAATGTGTCTCCAGAAAAATAAATCAATTTCTGAACACTTCCTTCGACCTTTTCGATGAAGCCTAAATCATAATCGAAAGAAAGAGAAATAGTCAAAGCAGAGCGTTCAAACTACCAGAATGTGTTTCTCAGGGAACCATGCTATAAAGCCGAAGACACAAGTGTCCATGGTCTCAGAGATAGGTATATCGGCATAGTTTGAGAATTTGGTATTTGGCAGGAAATAGCAAATGGTGTTCAGGAGTTATTTTTAGAAATGGCGATCTTTATTGATACGGGTTCAACAGGGGTCAGTCCTGGTACTACACGTGTTTTGGAATCTTTATTAATGATTTGTAGGAAGGAAAAGGAATGCACTTTTGCCAAATTTTCGGACAACACAACAACAGGTGACAAGGCAAATTCTAATTCACAACCCATCTACAGAGAGGCAATATTTTGAAAGGGAGAACAAGAAAACGCCGAAATATTGAAATTAAAATAACAGAAAAGGGCTCATAAATGCTTGAGAATACATCTGCATGAAACATAGAAATGCACAGAGAGGTCCAAAATATAATCAGGAAAACTAATTAAATTTTAGCCCAGATTTCGAAAGGGTTTTGTGAGAAGAATATGTAATATTTACGACAAAGTGCTGGTGGGACCACATCCGGATTACTGTGAACAACTTCCGCCTCCTTATATTCAGAAAATATGTTCGTTCTTTAGAGACAGTTCACAACATTTCAGAAACTCAACACCGGTGTAAGAATTTGGTGAATGTGCAAAAACTAAACCAGTGGGAACCTACTCCGAGATGTTTATAATTATGAGAGGTGAAGTCATTGAAATTTGTTGAATTCTGAAGGGACTTGACGAGGTAAATGCTGAGAATGCGTTTTCTGTCATCGCAGAGTCTCGCATCAAATGATTTTGGATCAAAATAAAGGCAATTCATTTTAAGACTCAGATAAGATGGAAATTATTCTCACAAACGATTGTGTCTCGGCACCCCTTGCCACAGAAAGCTGCAGGACAGAGTCCACGCTTCTATTTGAGGCTGAAGCAGATAGATTCTGTTCACGAAAGGAATCATTCATTACGGGGAAAGGCAAGGAACAGAAGTTGAACAGTATTGGGTCGTTCATGCTCCTGATGTATGTCAGAGTCAACTCTAGAACCAGTATGGTCCATTGTTGTTTATACTTCCGGCGACCTAATGGGCTTAATATGTATGAAGTATAGCCTCAAACCGTTGTAGTAAATATTTGGTTGGTTTGCCCATTGCCAGGAAGTGAGTTACTTTCTTGTTTTTGCAGCGTGACTGGTTAAGTATTCCCTTCATAAACAACTCTCCAATCCCCATGAGATTACTGGATATAAGTTTGCTCACTGAGCGGCAAAGTTCACTTTCAGACGTTAGGTCACCATACGAGGTAACATCATCAGTGAGCCTCCGGTGAAGCGCTGGAGTTGTGGACCGCATTCTATTTCTGTGCTTAGGTTTCTTTGGGCTGGTGATGTCATTACTTATGGTGATGCCATTTTCTGTGCTTTTTCTCAGAAAATGTTCGAATGCAGCTTCTTGTTAATGTTGGGATGATTGCACCTTCCGTTCTGTATTTGGTCCGTACATATTGTTTTCCTGTCGATGTTGGTTTGAAGTTTCCCCCTTAGACTGTTCATTCTACTGTGACATATAGGAATGGTACATTATTGTAGTTTTCCCAAACGTTTTCCTCTTCTTCCACAAA
>NW_025197863.1:0-1177 GCF_004010195.1 Chiloscyllium plagiosum
TGTAAGGAGAGTCAGAAATAAGAGTGACGAACTGAGAACTTGAATGAGTACTTAGGGATACGATGTTGTGACCATAACGGAAAATTGGGGTTCACAGGGGCAGGAATTTTTGCTTGATGTTCCAGAGTTTAGAACGATTTAGAACAAGACAGAGGGTAGAAAAAAGAGGGCTGTAGCATTGCTAATCAGAGAGTGCATCCCAACTGCAGAAATGAAGGTTGTCGAGGAACGTGCGTTTGCTGAGTCAGTGTGGGTTTTCGTCAGGAAGCGCAAGGGAGCAGCCACCTCATTGGGGGTTTTCTACACACCACCGAATAGCACTACAGACACTGAAGAACGCATAGGCTGGCAGATTCTAGAAAAATGCAGAAGTAGCAGGGTTGTAGTTATGGGTGATTTCAACTTTCTCAATATTGACTGGAACCTCTTAAGTGCTGATGGTTTGGATGGAGCCGTTTTACTGTGTTCAGGAGGGTTTTCTTACTCAGTATGTAGACAGACCGACAAGGGGCGAGGCTATTTTCGATTTGGTGCTCGGAAATGAGCCAGGACAGGTGTCAGATCTCGCAGTCGGAGAACACTTTGGTGACAGTGATTCAACATAGCCTTAGAGAGGGAAAGGAGCAGTTACCGGGGGACGATATTTATCTGGGGAAAACGAAATTATGACACTATGAGACAGGAGTTGGGACGTACAGAGTGGGAGCAATTGTTCCACAGAAAGGGCACAACAGACATATGGAGACTAATTAAGGAGCACTTGTGGCGAGTTATGCACGTATTTATTCCTCTGAGTCAGGTAAGAAGGGGTAAGATTAAGATACCTTGGATGAGAAGAACAGAGGAGCTTCTCATCAAAAGAAAGAAGGCAGCTTGCGTAAGGTGAAGGAAGCAAGGATCTAGCACAGCTTTAGAGAATTACAGATGATGGAAATGTGTTGCTGGAAAAGCGCAGCAGGTCAGGCAGCATCTAGGGAACAGGAGAATCGACGTTTCGGGCATTAGCCCTTCTCCTTTAGAGAACTACAGGCTTACTCGAAAGGAACTCAGAAGTTGACTGAGGAGAGCCAGGAGGGGACACGAATAAGGCTTAACGGATAGGATTCGGGAGAACCCAAAGGCATTTTACTCATATGTGAGGAATAAGAGAATGATCAGGGAGAATGTAGGGCCGATC
>NW_025197863.1:1578-5319 GCF_004010195.1 Chiloscyllium plagiosum
GCTCATTCATAAAGTAAGGAAGTAAGGGATACAGGGAGATTTGGCTATCTGCATTCAGAATTGGTTGGCTGACAGAAGGCAGAGAGTGGTTGTAGATGGAAAATATTCTGCCTGGAGGTCTGTCTTGAGTGGGGGTCACGATGGGCTCTGTTCTTGGGCCTCTGGTTTTGTAGTTTTTATAAATTACTTGAATGAGGAGGTTGAGGGGCGGGTTAGAAAATTTGCAGATGGCACAAATGTTGGGGGTATCGTCGATAGTTTCGAGGGCGACTGCAGGCTGAAGCGCGACATAGACAACATGGAGAGCTGGGCTGAGAAATGGCGGATGGAGTTCAACCTGGATAAATGCGAAGTGATGCATCTTGGAAGGTCGATCTCGAATGCTGAATATATAATTAAAAACAGGATTCTTGATAGTGTGGAGGAGCAGAGTGATCTGGGTGTGCAAGTACATAAATCCCTCAAAGTTGCCACCCAAGTGGATCGGGTTGTTAAGAAAGCATATGGCATCTTGGCTTTCACTAACAGGTGGATCGAGGATAAGAGCCGCGGGGTTTTCCTCCACCTGTACAAGTCCCTGGTGAGACCACATTTGGAATATTGTGTCCAGTCCTGGTCGTCCTCCTATAAGAAGGATTGAGAGGCTTTGGAGAGGGTGCAAAGAGTCTTTACCAGGATGCTGCCTGGACTTGCCATATGAAGAAAGTTTGAAAAACCTCGGACTTTCCTATCTGGAGAGAAGGAGGAAGAGAGCAGACCTGATCGAGGTGTACAATTTAAGAAGAGGAATAGATAGAGTCAATAGCCCGAGATTTTTCACCAGGGCAGGATTGACAGTACGAGGGGTCATAGTTTTATGATATTTGGGCAAAGGTGTGGAGGAGATGTCAGAGGTTGGTTCTTTACGCAGAGAGTTATAAATGCATAGAATGCCTTGCCAGTGGTGGTGGACGCAAAGTCATTTGGGATATTTAAGCGACTGCTGGAAAGGCACTGGAGAGCTTTGAGTTGAATGATGCGTAGGTTAAGATATTATGCTTTGCATTAGGATTAAACCTCAGCACGACATCGTGGGCCAAAGGGTCTGTTCTGTGCTGTATTTTTCTATTTTCTATGTTCTAAACTAAAGCTTTTTTCATCTACACTTTGATCGCATTCTCTCCGAGACAGATCAGCCAGAGACACGATCTGTGCAGTGACCTTGCCTTCCCTGAGTTTCTTCGTGCAGCCTCGTGTCTCATACGAAGCTAGTTTACAAACTGGCTGAGATATCTGATCATTCTCTGTCATGTAGTCAGTGAAATCAGACTTGTTATGTGGGGTCACACTTTGACCAGTGCAGTTCAAGAGGCCTCACTGCGATCGAACAGGGAGTTACTAAAACCGTCACTTGATAGGCTCGGAATGTGTTTCACTGCAGTATTGAAGTTTAAGAGGATGTGGATACATTTAATGGCAGTTGTCTTTTTCCTGGGATGGGAGCTTCAAGGTTAGGAGGCGCATTTTTAAGGTGGGAGGAGAAAGATTTGGAAAACACATGTGTGGCAAATGTTTGAGACAGAGGGTGGTTCTGGTGTGGAATGAATTTCCGAAAGAAGTGGTAGATGTTGTTTCAATTGCAATGTTTTAAAGACATTTGGAGAAGTACATGAAAAGGAAAGGATTGGAGGAATCTGGGCCAGCGGCAGGCATGTGTGAATATTTTAGATTGAGATTATGCTCAGCATGGACTGGTTGGATCAAAGGGTCTGTTGCTCAGCTGCATACCTCTATGACACTATGTTGATATTCCAGAATGTTCAGAGCTATTTCAAACTGAGACAACAGGGTGTACAGAGAATAGGCAGTTATGTCAGGTTTCATTGCGCCTTCTCGTCAGCCTGTTGCGTTGGGTAAATCACCGACATGGACATAGCAACGTGAGATGGCAGCCTCCGACAGTCTGAGGTGATCGTGGGAGGTGTGCATCACAGTGCGTCCATTCGATGTTTGATGGCGAATGTGGTATTGGCAGTAACAACACGAGTCCTCCCTGTAAACAATGTGAGAGTTGCAAGCTGACCGAAACTCCAGGCCATGATTCGGCTCAGATGCCTAAAGGTGGATCTAAACACCTTTATTGGGATACAAGTTATACTTTAATATGGAGGTACTTCGCTTGCCTTTCAGCATTCTTTAATTTCCACTGTTGCTGTTTTTTTTTATTCAGGTATTGTAACCAAAATGTAGCCAGAGAATGTTGACTGCGTACAATTTTCAGTGTCATCACGTATTCTGATAATTGAGCATACATGACAATAAAACCTAATTCGAGTTCTAATTCTAACATCAATCCTGTCTGGTGTCAATTAGGTTAATTGAGCAGTTACATTATTTCCAGTCCATGAACAAATATACTCACATATTGTTTATTTCTTATACGTCATATTGAAAGCAATAGATGGCAATGACATTAGATAATTCAGCAAGACAATATTTACAACTGGACAGTGAGGTTTTGAAGTACTGGCTTCGAGCCTATCCTCACACGACAGGTGACGGGAATTTTTCTCTGGCAAAGCGTCCTGAGCCTGATCCTGACCAAGTTCTCGTTCCCCATCACCTTCAGATCAGAACGTTCGATATTATAACTTTACACTAGCAGTAATCAAACGTTGTCGGATGAGTATGCAACTGCTCACTTTGGATGTCACTGCGTTCTCCTAATGCTTGTGTTACCCAACAGTGACACGAGCGATAACAATATTATTCAAATACAATTAGAGCTTCAATTCTGGTTTCAGAACACACTCTGTTGCAATGACAGTAACGGATTTGCTGCACTGTTAGCATAGGCCCGATGTTTTATTACTCTGGAACACAAACACTGACAAATCATGGATAATGAGTGGTTTCGGTAAACCTGAGATACAAGTGTCGATCAATTTTCAGGCTCGCGCTGGTGTGGGACGGTGGCTCAGCAGTTAGTACTGGGGCCGTACACCATGAATGACCTGCGTTGACTCCATTCTGAGGTAGCTGTTTGTTTGGTGTGTGCACACTTTCCTTGTTTCTGTCAGGCGCTCCAGTTTCCAACGGGTCTGGCTTTTGAATGAATACTCTTCAGATGATCGGTGCGGACCTGTTTAGCTGAATGGCTTTTTTCAACAGTACAGGACTCCACGATTTTACAAAGTTATTCCTGCTTCCAGCAGCAGGGACATTATGACTTGCTACATGGACGAAGCACTTTCTGTATGAAAATGCTTCACATTTCAGAAACACTTTAAAGAAAATTGAGCCAACTCTTCTTTCTGAGCGATACATTTTAACATGGTTGAAATGAGATTCAATGGAATTCACCAATTGTCAAGCCCATCATTTTTTGCTGTAGCTGTCTCTCGCTCACTCACTCACCCGCTCCACCTAAAAGATTCTGCCACATGTTTATACACGCAACAATTTATTTTACACATTTATCTGGACTATCCTGTAGTGATTAGCTTCATCGTAAAAATATATTGTTCAGAAGTGTTTAAATGAAATATTTTTGCGGCAAGCTAAGTGGTTTTACTAACTGCATCAACCTTGGGATATCCACTTAACACCTACCGAAACAAATAGACAACTTCCGGTCTGGAATACCTTCTTAAAATACGTTGAGGGTGCCTCGAATGGTTCATAACAAAGCAAGCCTCTGCAGAGCTGGTAGGCCGGAGTTTCCGGTAATCTTTTCAGAGTGTGGTGCTGGATTTTCAGTTC
>NW_025197864.1:0-762 GCF_004010195.1 Chiloscyllium plagiosum
TTAGATTCTAATGAGCACAAATGGATTATTATGTACTTAGCAATATCGTGTTAGAACCTCAGCAATTTTATCACCAATGTAAGTAATGCAGCTGTGTTATATTTTCCTATGGAAAAGATTTTGAAAATGTCATCCTTCCTTTGAGAGGTGTGATTTTGTCATGGATTATTGCCTCTGGTTTAGTGAAAAATGACTTGTAAGTTATTCCTGCAACTTTTCTGAAGTGAACACCAGAATTGCTCATCCGTTAAGGTGTACATAATGACCAGGTGCTAATAATATAATACTGTAAAATTTATGTAGAGTCATAGATTTGGGAGAAGATTTGTAGCTCGGGTGCTCGTTGTTGTGGTTCTGTTCGCCGAGCTGGGAATTTGTGTTGCAGACGTTTCGTCCCCTGTCTAGGTGACATCCTCAGTGCTTGGGAGCCTCCTGTGAAGCGCTTCTGTGATCTTTCCTCCGGCATTTATAGTGATTTGTACCTGCCGCTTCCGGTTGTCAGCTCCAGCTGTCCGCTGCAGTGGTCGGTATATTGGGTCGAGTCTTACCACAAATTCAACCCAAACTCTGGGTCAGATATAGAACATAGAACGTAGAACATAGAAAAATACAGCGCAGTACAGGCCCTTTGGCCCTCGATGTTGCGCCGATCCAAGCCCACTATCCTCACACTAGCCCACTATCCTCCATATGCCTATCCAATGCCCGCTTAAATGCCCATAAAGAGGGAGAGTCCACCACTGCGACTGGCAGGGCATTCCA
>NW_025197864.1:2240-5319 GCF_004010195.1 Chiloscyllium plagiosum
CTGGCGCTGTGAGGCAGCAGTGCTAACCACTGTGCCACCGTGCCGCCCATTGGACCCATCATGTCTGATCTGGCATTCATTCATAGATGATCAGCTTTCCCAATCCCATGCTCCCGCTTTCTCCCCATATCCTTCGATTCTCTTGATAACTAAGAATTTAACGAGCTCAGTTTTAAATATATTCAATGTCTTGGCCTCCACAACCTTCCGTGGCAAAGAATTCCACTGATTCACTGCTCCCTGGTGAAACAATGTCCTCCTTATCTCTGTTCTAAAGGGTCTTCCCTTTGCTCTAAGACTTTGCCATCGTTTCCTAGTCTCTCCGGTCAATGGAAACATATTCCCAAAATCCACTCTGTCCAGGCCATTCAGTATTCTGTAAGTTTCAATTAGATCCCCACTCCCCATCCTTCTCCCCATTTAGAAACTGGCCCATGCCTCCGCTCTTCCGATCAAAGTGCATGACCTCGCACATTCCCACGGTGTATTCCATTTGCCAATTCTTCACTCACTCTCCTGAAATGTCTAAATCTTTCTGCACCCTTCCTGCTTACTCAGTACTAACTGTCCCTCCGCCTATCTTCATATCATCTGCAAACTTAACCAGATTGCCCTCAGTTCCTTCATTCATATTATTAATGTATACGGTGAAGCGTTGTGGTCCCAGCGTTAGTATTTGTGGAACAACACAAGTCATCGGCTCCCATCCTGAGAAGGACCCTTTTATCCCCATATTATGATTTTGTCACGACTCATTTCAGTGAGTTTTAAGCGAGGCTTTCCTTCTGCAAGATGAAGTGAAGTTTCTCCTAATAGCATCCCAAACCAGTTTTATTAGGTTCTTCGCTCCTTTGACACTAGCCTGATGATGTTTTGCTTTCGTCATTCGCGTAACAACTCCCAAACGCCTGGACATCCCACAATGAATCAACTTCCTTTAGTAGGTGTCGTCTGGAAAATGCCATTCCACTCTTTGATTGTTAATCTGAAATGACCCGAGACATGGCAGACACAGTAAAACTGGGCACTCACTGTGTGGACAAACACCTGAGGTTCTTGTGGATAACATGGTGCAGAAGAGAGAAATGATCTTCCTTCAGAACTGTCAGGGGAGGTCATGAATCCAGACACTGTCAGCTTTCCCAGAATCCAACTGCGTGGAAACAGGACATTCAGCACAAGTAGTCCACTCCAACTCACGAATAACATCCCTCCCAGATCCATCCCCTCATTGTATCCCTATAGCTGTGCATTTTCCATGCTAATACTTTTAAATTAAGCACCTTTGAACACTGGACAATCCATATAATCTGAACATCTATGGACTGTGGTAAGGAACTGGAGCAACCAGCAGAATCCCACAAGGATACAGGGTGAACGTACAAACCCCCCGCACACAGTCGCTCAGGGCTAGAAATGAAGCCGGGTACCTGGGTCTCTGAGGCAGCAGTCATAACAACTCAACCTTCATGCCGAAGTATGTCCGAGGTAGACCCCTGAATTGTTGAAGGACTTATATTCTCGATGAACACCCGGCAGTGTAAGAAGGACATCAGTGCCCTTCTCCGCTCCACCAGTGTAAGAGACACGATCTGCTCTCTGTGATCTCGCATTCACTCCATCCCTGCTGCTGCTCGCACCTCCCACGTTCTCCCTAACCTCCCAATCTCATCACTGAACGCAGCATCTTCTCACATTCTCCCTAATCTCCCACTCTCACTACTGAATGCAGCATCTTCTCACGTTGTCCCTAGCTTCCCCTCTCACCACTGAATGCAGCATCTTCTCACGTTCTCTCTAGCCTCCCACTCGCACTACGGAACGCAGCATCTTCTCACGTTCTCCCTACCCTCCCACTACCACCACAGAATGCAGCATCTTCTCAGGTTCTCCCTAACCTCCCACTCTCACCACTGAATGCAGCATCTTTTCAGGATCTCGCTAACCTCCCACTCTCACCACTGAATGCATCAGCTTCTCACATTCTCCCTAGCCTCTTCTCTGTCCTTCTCCCTGCCTGGTGTGTGTGCTACCTATTCACTTGTTCAGTACGCCTCACCATCTTTCCCCAAGATATACCAGCACTACCAGCTATGGCAACCATTTCATCGACCTTCATACTTTTTACTAATTCTCTCATTCCAGAAGGAATCATCCACAATTAGGCATAAAGATCCAAGAGGGGTAGGAGATTTCCCAATGTTCAACTCCTTCCCTTAACAGGGAAAGGATCCTGACCCGAACAACCATATTGAGGCTAGCTGAATGTGTCCAAGCTCCTGGACTGGTATCAGATAATACCATTGGCTCACTGTCCTGAACCCTTTAACTGTCTGTGGACAATGATATCAATCTTCCTGGTTTTCTGTATGTGCTAAACAAAACTCCAGTAAAGCAGGTGTGTGCGGCTAGTATCTCTGGCTGAAGGGAAATACTGCTGCAGGGTTAGGCAACACAATACTTCTGTGAGCATTCAACTCAGCTCAAATCTCACATAACCAGCCTCTGATCTTCAAGTGATACCCATCCAAGTTTGTCGAATCTCTCGTTAAAGCTAATACCCTCCCAACCAGGTAACATCTTGGTAAACTGTCTGTCGACTCTCTCCAAAGCCCTCACATTTGCTGGTGGTGTTGCAATCAGTACTATACACAATATTCGAAATGTGGCCAAACTAATGTTCTCTAAAGCTGCAATATAATTTGCCAACTTTTATATAAATGCCCCAATCGATGAAGGGAAGCATGCCATGTGAATTCTTGATTGCCTTGTTCACTTGTGCTTTCACTTTCCGGAACCTGTCGACAAGTCTGCCTCAGAATCTCTAGCAGAAGTTAATGTTATGAAGAATTCTTCCATTTACTATTTACATCTTTCTTGCATCAGACATTCAAAACTCTATCACCTCGGAACTGTCCAGATTAAATTGCATCTGCCTTTTCTTATATCCAAGTCTGCAGCCTATCTATGCCCTGCTATATCGTCTGGCAATTATCCTCACTATCTGTAGCTCTCTGAATTTTTGAGTAGCCTGGAAAATTTCTAATCAGAATACCTACATTCTCTTTAGAGCAATTAT
>NW_025197865.1:0-5320 GCF_004010195.1 Chiloscyllium plagiosum
TTGCATCACCACTTCCTCTCTCACTTACAGCCTTACGCCCTCCAGTCAAAATTGCCTTTCACTTTACTCAAACGCCCTGCTCCACTACTCCCTTCTCCCGATCGCTTGCGGGCGTCCACGTAGAACCTGCAGATGTTCGAAACTCATTCGTGGCGTATGGACGTCACTCAACGGCATTGGATTCACTGCCCATCCCTAATTACTCCAGTGATTGAGATGATGAGGTACTGTACAGAAACTTGAGCGAACTTAACATAGAGGTACAGCCAAGATGCTGTTAGCGAGGGAGTTCCAGGATTTAGGAATAGCCAGATACTTCCAATTCAGAAAGGCGAGATCCCTGATAGGTGATTTGCGGTCTCAGTTTTCTCTTGTTTCTGCTGCTATTGTCCTTAGAAATAGATGTAAACAATCACAAGATTGATTTTGACAACCAAAATAAAAACCCTGCATCTACTGTCGTTTGTGGAAGTGAGTTCCAAACCTCTCCCAAATATTGTGTGCAGAAGTGCTCACTAACATCTGTCCTGAATACTCTGAACCTCATTTTCAGACTCATTGCAAATCCACAGCGAACTGAAACAGTTTATCGCTTCATTTTAGTGTCTTGCATTACTTCTCTCAGGTCACCACTTAACATTCAAAGTTGTCGCAAAAACAGGCTTCATTTGTATATCAGAAACAGAAATGGCTCAGCATGTCTTACATCGTCTGTGGGATAGCAAGAGTTAATGTTTCACTTCCGTTTACCATTCTTTGCAACTGACTTGCCTGATTTCTTATCATACCTACAAAGGAATGAAACCGGAACGGATGACAGAACACAGAGATTAGGAAGTTCTGCATTTGCAGTGACATCGGCAAAGTCTATCACTGGAGAATTGTATGGAGACTACTGCTCAGTGAACTGATATCGCACTTCCTGTGTCTAAATAAGGAAACCTGTCAGTGAATTGGAGACTTTATTGTTCAAAAGTTAAAACCAATGAGCAGATCAGCAGCAGACTAAAACAAGTTAAATTGTCATAATGCCTTATAAGGAACGCCAATGAAGACCAGGATAGTGAGGATCACCTTCTCCACATGTTTGAACTGTTTGATGCAGTTTTCTGTGCGACGTTCAGGCAACTGACAAGCTCCTTGTTTGAAAATCTGAGTTGATGCATCACCAAAAGTGTTGCATTGTACTGTGTGTAAGCAGCTTGTGGAGACTGAGACTGTAGAATTGCTCGCATTTTTTTTGTTTTTTATTCAAATTTCTGAGAAATGAAGAAACTTAATAACAAGCTTAATCCCAGTTTTGGAGGAGCATTGCTCGTCAGTACATGATAATCAGCTCACGTGAAGATATTCCAGAATTGATATCAGAGTCCTAATTCAAACCCTGCAACGACAGATGCCATGAATTCTAAGTTGAAATTCTATGTCTAATGCCTTTAACCCATTACAACTTACCATGGAAAATCCCTTCCGATTCGCCTCTACTCCTTAGAGAAGTAAAGCTGCTATTCTTATTTGCTCCAAGATATATGTGACTCCAGACGCACAGAAACTGGATTGGTTGTTGCAGGTCAGTTATCCAGGACCTCACTTCAGGAATTATTCAAGGTTCTGTTCGTTCATAAATGTCCAGAGTTCAGCCGCATTCTTAACTCCTCAACTCCTGAAGCATTCAATTTCACAATGCAGCAGAATTCTGGCAATGTGAAGGCCTGGGCAGACAAGTGATATGAATTTCACACATCCTGATTAAGATAATCTAATCAACACCTCTAGAAATTCAACGGTGTTGCCATTACCTCGTCTTCAACGATCAACAATCTGGGAGTTACTATTAACCCCAAAATGAACTGTCCTCCCTACATAAATCATGTGGCTACAAGAGCAGGCCAGGTGGCAAGAAAACTGACATCAGTCATGGGCTTTCTGACTCCAATCCCTTCTCTAATACCGGGAAGGCTCACGTCAAGTGTGTGATGGAATACTCCCCCATAGACTGAACAAATATATCGACAACATACCTCAAGATGTTGGACAGCACCATTATGAAACATTCGTACAAAAGGATAATGCTGCGGACATTTAATAACTGAAATGAAAGCAGAAAGTGCTGGAGAAGTTCGGCAACTCTAACAGCATACTTGGAGAGAAATGCAGTTAATTTTTTGAGGCCAAAATGACTTCATCAGAACAGTACTGAAGAGAGGACATGTAGGACAAGAAACATTACTTCTCTGACACTTTTCACAGTTGCTAGTAGGTCGGCTGAGTTTCTTCAGAACGTTCCATTCCATGGCAATTGAGCCAGTTCGATTGGCACTTTATGTATAATTTCAATCCATTCACCACTGTCGCAGCTTTTTGATTCATCAACAATTTCCATTTGACAGCACACTCCAACTCTAGTATTACTATCGTCCTAAAGACAAAGGAAGGAAACGAATGGGAAAATCATTATCTGTACGTTCCCTTCCAAGCTACTAAACATCACAATTGTATAGGTATTCCTTCAGTCAGTTCTTCACTGTCCCAGTGGATCAGAGGGTTGCTCTCATCCCCCACTTCAAAACATCCAAATAGTTTAATGAACTGTTCAAATAAACTTTGTCAAACTCAATTGTTAGAAGGCCAACACTTACTGGGAGGTGAGAAAACCTTCACAAAAATGTAACGCTTAAGATACAGAGTTAAGAGGAGTAGTTTGGAAATATGTATCCCTGTGTTCTTGCAGCAGATTCATGTAATCAGACATTTGAGATAGGCTGAGTCAGCAACTTGCCATGAATAGAAATGTTGAACTTGGTGATGCATTTTCACGGGAGATATTTTCCAGCCATGATTCTGTTTCAATTAAATTCCCATAGTCGTCAATTCCAATTGAGATGAACACTTGCCAGTTAACTTTGACACAGATAATCAGCGTGAATCCACCATTGACCATTTTACTAGCAAGCTGCTGAGTTGTACCATGCCTTACGCTGTTAAAGTACCGACGTTATGAAATAGAATCAAATCCATCCCTACAGTGTGGAAACAGGTCATTAGGCCCAACCAAGTTCACACGCAACCTGTAAGGAGTATTCCACCAACAGTAATTTCCCTTCCCCATTACTTTGCACTGCTCCTGACCAACACATTCTGGAGAACGAGGTACAATTTAGCATATCCAATTTATCTAACCTGCACATCTTTGGACTGTATTAGGAAACTCGAGCAACCCGAAGAAACCCATGCAGACACAGGGAGAATATGCGAACTCTAAACGGTCGCCTGAGGCTGGAATCGAATCCAGGTCCTTCATGCTGGAAGGCAGCAGTGCTAACCAACGAATCACGAAAGCTAACTTCAAACCTTAGTGGAGCCATTCTTCCGAATAAGCCTGATATCAAAGACATAGACGTCTCCATAGCCATTTTGCAGCAAAAGGTAGACATAAGTAGACTAGACATACTCCAGCACGTGGCTGAAGGTGATCAGTTAAAGGATAGATGTTTTATCATCATTTATGGGCAGCTGACTAAGCTGTGCTACTGAAAGGCTGCAGCAGGAAGTCCTGAATCAAATATGTTCTTCTTACCATTCGTCCTGCTAAGACTGAGGTATTTATCTTCATTTAGGCTATGTTATATATTTTCGGTTACACCATTATCCTGTAAGAAGGCATCCCCCGAGATTTTATTCAATGACTTTGCCTGTTTGAAGTTTGGAAAGTCTCTCAGATACTGCCAAAACCTCTTCAAGAGGCTTCCCCTCCCAGAATCAGCTCTTGCCTTCGAACGTCCCCTCATTGTCAGTCCTACTCCATACAAACTAACTGGAGACAAATACATGTATGATGTCACCGAACAGGCCATCACCGCGCTTCACCCTCTCCCAGGGAGCAGCACAGCTCAACGTTGGTGATCGATGCCTTGCAAATCCACTTGGGATGATGGGAAGAGTGGTTGTCATCTACCTATCCACGATCAAAATGAACCTGAATCTGAGAAGTTACCATTCCAATCAATTTGAAGTACATGAATTAAATGTAGATAAATGAGACTAATTCGACTGTTTATGATATAGATTAAGAAACAAAAGATTTGATTTTAATGGTAAAAAGCTGTGATTTCCGAAGCGTGAACACTGAATGCACAACTTTAAATTGCATAAGTGCAGACTTCGAGGTGTAGCTCCTGTGTGAGAATTGGAATATCGTTTGCAGACATTCAAAACGACATCTGGAAACATTATTTATCTTTCGGACTGTCTGGAAAATCGCACGATCGCAATAATTTTCGAAAAATCCCAATTGTGTGGAAGTAGGCCGTTCGGTCTATCAAGCCCACTCCAAAGCCGTGAAGATTATCCCAACAACAACCACTTCCTAATCGATCCCCTTCCAGTTTCTCACAGCGAAATAACCTGAAGTTCACTTACCTGGACAAGTTGGGTATTTTTCCATTCGGCAATCCACCGAAACTACACAGCTTTCATAATGTGGGAGGAAAACTCACGCACACATGGGAGGAGTACAAGGAATTGAACTGGGTCCCTGGCACCGTGTGGTAGAAGTGCAAAGCATGTTTATTCTTCCGTCAGCTCACTGGGTTCAAGATAAATGACATTTAATCAACTCAGGCAAAGCTTGGAAGCATATATCGTCCCTTGAAGTATGTTTTTCTTTGAAATTGAACTACATTCCAAAGTACATTCATTGCAAAAGAACCGCTTGAACCTTAAGATTTCATCACGAACAACAACGAGTTCAGAATTACATGCGGCAACGGGAGTAAATGAGCTTGAACATAGTGTGGAGGGGAAAGTGCGTGTGGTGGTGTTTCCGTGTACCTGCTGTGGAGGTTGCGGTTTTGGACTGCGATGGACCAATTCAGAAATCACACCAGATTATAGATGCACATGTTTATTTGAAATAGCAAGATTTCGGACCAGAGCACTTTCGTTAGGTGAAGTGGGAGGGAATAACACAGAACACTGAATTTAAGGGAAGAGAAATCAAGGGCAGACAGATCAAAATATTAGGCAAATTGTGGGAGTGGAGTGTTAAAGACTTCGTCTCTGCAAGTGAACAAGAGTGTCAGACAGTGTGAGTAATGTGTCAATAACTGAGTGCCAACAGAATGGTTGACCTATGATCCAACAAAGTGAGGCAGAGAGATAATTACAAACCGTTAAAATAAAGTCGTACTGGAGACAAATCAAGGCACTGGAATGACATGGAACAGAAACAGAAGCAACTGGAAAACCGCTCCACAACAAAAATACCAGAGGAAGGGACACCAGTTCTGAAACATTAACTCTCATGTTCCTCCACAAATGT
>NW_025197866.1:0-1825 GCF_004010195.1 Chiloscyllium plagiosum
CCAGTGAATCTCTACTGCAATGTTCCCAGTGCGTTCACATCCATGCTGTACTGTGAATTGCAGAACTGCACACAGTAATTCAGCAAGAGCCGACTTAACTTATTTTCTATTCTGTTACAGTATGAGGGCGTCGCTGGTTCGGCAGTATTTATTGTTATCCCTAATTGCACAGCGGGTAGTTGAGACTCAACCATATTGTAGTGAGGCTGAAGTCACATGGAGGCCCGAACATGTACAAATGGCAGTTCCATTCCTTAAAGGACGTCAAATGGTTTTTATTTTTTCAACAATTGAACATGAATATATAGGAGTTATTAGATTCGTAATTCCAGATAATTATTGAATCCCAATTCTACCACCTAGCGTGGTCGGAGTCAAACCCGAGTCCCTGGTGTCTGAATTAACAGTTCAGTGGTTAGTGGTAATAGTGCTCGGCCATTGCAGAAAAGCAGTGGAAGTGATCTTATCCAATGAAGTCGCTTTTCCCCGATACTGTCCTGTGCCATTTTCCTCAGCTTGATCTCCCCCCCCCGCCACATTCCCCACCAATAATCTCTGGTCCATGTCGGTAAAAGCTGCTACATGAGTATTGATTTCACAACAGTGGTAACCAAATGGATCAAATGGTCTGCAGGTCCCGATGGTGGAGCTGGGGCACGTTCACCCAGCAACAATGACCGCAGCCACACAGACTGATCGGTATCAATGTGAGAGTCTGTATTAGATTCTGCAATGCCTTAAAGAAATAGGAAATGATTCCACAAACACATGATGAAAGAGCAGCGCTCCGAAAGCTAGTGCTTCTATTAAACCTGTAAGACCATAACCTGGTGTTGGGTGATATTTAACTTTGTACTCCATAGTCCAATGCCGGCATCTCCAAATTAATGAAATGGGGGTGTGGGACGGAAAGTTCGGTTAGTGGTCGGAGGAGGAAAGAAATCTCTGAGAACAGGTGGATTTGAATTCTGACAGATGAAGCACAGAGATGTGACCGAGCAGAGCTTGAAGGAAAAAAAAATCAACTTGGAGAAAATCACCATGTTAAAACAACAGATTCCTTTGTGTTTCACGAAAGACTGGGACACATAGAGCAATGACTGTCGTGACTCGGATTCAAACCGAGGTTGCTGCGGCCACAACACAGAGTACTAACCACTATACGATCACGGCACCCCACCGACGGACGCACTAACCACTAGCAATAAGTAAAGTATCATTAGAAATGCTAGGCAGAGCACCAAATGCACAATATCAGTGCTTTGCGAACAGTGGCAGATATATGGGAACTCAGAATGAGCTGACCGTTTAACATCGGTGCCCACAGAGGCTGTGGTGATTCCAATATCATTTATGGTATCTGTTGCTCCCGGTGCAGTCTCCTCTACATTGGGGAGACTGGACACCTCCTAGCAGAGCGCTTTAGGGAACATCTCTGGGACACCCGCACCAATCAACCACACCGCCTTGTGGCCCAACATTTCAATTCCTCCTCCCACTCTGCCAAAGACATGGAGGTCCTGGGCCTCCTTCACCGTCGCCCCCTCACCATCAGACGCCTGGAGGAAGAAAGCTTCATCTTCCACCTCGGAACACTTCAACCCCACGACATCAATGTGGACTTCAACAGTTTCCTCATCTCCCCTTCCCCCACCCCACCCCAGTTCCAAACTTCCAGCTCAGCACTGCCCCCATGACTTGCCTTGACTTGTCCTACCTGCCTATCTTTTTTTCCACCTATCCACTTCAACATCTCCCCCGACCTATCACCTTCATCCCCACTCCCACTCAACTATTGTACTCTATGCTACTTTCTCCCCACCCC
>NW_025197866.1:1984-5320 GCF_004010195.1 Chiloscyllium plagiosum
CCAGAATCTGGTTTCCAGCATCTGCAGTCATTGCTTTTACCAAGTTTTTGTTGAAATGTATGCTTCAATAGCAATGCAGTTTAACATCAGCTATTTCACGAGTTTCTCCACACAAGGCAGTAACCGCTGCTGCCACCTCGTCCCAGTTCCTATCCCCAGAATCAGAGGAACTGAGTAGCGCAGTCGTGAAGATCCAACTTGAAATCGAAATGGGAATGAGGTCGCAGAGATACTCGAGGGCTCAAGTGACACAACCGGAGACTGCACGGTATTTCTATGATGGTTTAGAGGCGCAAGCAATTCTGAGGTTGGGAGTGCTCCAGGTCAAAAGCGGTGCAGAAGGGAAAATGTGTTCCCGTTTATAATAACAGCAATCTACAGTGCATCTTGCTGAGACAGCTGAGTGCCACAACGGGAGCGTGGGCAGCTGATTTGAAGTTTAATTTTTCCTCACTATCACCCAGTTCCCTGGAATGAATTGCTTTCACCATTTTTATTTCCAATTGTTTGATATCTCCCTGCAGTCTGCGGCTTTCTTCCCCATGGTTAATTGCATGACTAACTGTTGTATGATCTGCACACCGCCAAATCACGGCCACTGCAAGTAAATATGAATCATTGATCTATATGAGAAAACAGTGGGACTCACTGCAGGCATGTTTCGTAGGTTTGCAGGCGGCACCAGAATTGTAAACAGTGAGGAAAATTTCAAAAGGATCTCAATCCAATGAGTCGTTGGACTTAAAAATGTAACATAGAGTTGAATCTGAATAAATGGCAGGTATTGCATTTTGGTACAATAAAAAGAATATGACTTTGCGTATGTTGGAGAACACGGAAGCTCGGTGTGCAGGTACATAATTCCTTGTAGTTTGCATTACCTACATACAAGGTTGTTCAAAGGTATTTGACACACTTCCCTTCATTGCTCAGTCCTTTGTGTATACTAGTTGGGACGTTATGTTGAAATTTTGCAGGACATGGATGAGGCCTCTTCTGGAATATTATGTCCAGTTCCGGTCGCCCAGTTGTAGGAATGATTTATTCAGCTGGAGCAGGTTCAGAAAAGGTGCACACGCATGTTGCTGTGTGTTGCAGGTTTGAGTTATAATGAAAGGCTGGATAGGCTGAGACTATTTTCAGATTCGAGATTGAGGTTCTGGAAAACCACATCAGGTAACAGAATCCGAGGAGCAGGAGAATCATTTTTTTTCACGCAAGTGTCGTTCATCAGGCTCTTCCCCGAAACGTCGATTCTCCTGCTCCTCAGACACTGCCTGACTTGCTGTGCTTTCCCAGCACAACACTCTCGACTCTGATCTCTCATTTGCAGTTCTCACTTTCTCCGAGTTGAGAGTGTTTTCACTCGAGGTTAGAGGTTTGAGCGGCGACCTGACAGAAGTTTATGAATTATTGAGAGGCAAGTTCGAGTTAACGATAGCTGCCTTTTCCCAGAATGGGGATGTCAAGGCGAGAGGGCATATGTTTAAGATGAAAAGAGAGAGATTTTTTTTAAAAAAAAAAGACATGTGAGGCTTATTTTTAGGGAAGATGTTTTACGTGTGCAATTAACTTGCTGAGGAAGTGATGGATGAGGGTACATTTGCAACATTTAAAGGACAATTGATTCCAAACATGAATGGGAAAGTGGCATTTTTTAAATAAATTTATTCATGCCTAGTATATCAGTAATTTCCCAGAGGAAATTTAAGAGTCAACCACGATATTATCCATCTGGAGTCTCCTGTGAGACAGAGCAGATGAATATGACAGTTTGCTTCCCGAACTGGCATGAGTGAATCAGATGGGATTTTCCACACAACTGATTCAGGTCATCACGAGACTCTTCAATTCCAGGTGCGTATTGAATTCAAACTCCACTATCTGTCATACCAGGACTTGAACCCCTTTTCCCCAAAATATTACCAGTTTTTTTTGGATTAGCAACACAGTAATAAAACTACAAGGGCATTATAACCACTCAACGGGTACAGGAGGAGGCAGATGGGACAAGGTTAATTTGGCATTATGTTCAGCATGGATTGGTTGGACTGACGGGCCTGTTTTCATGCTGTATGACTCTATGATTGACGCTATGGAGCAAATAGTTGGTTGGGATTAACAGCAGCACTGACAGCATAATCGAATACTTGGTGGGATATGTAATCCTGCTGGAGGATCCGGAGGTTGTTTTGCTCAGTGACCGCTTCCCACACACGGGACCGATGAACGGCTTGTCCCCAGTTTTACTGATTAAATGAGTTTCCATTTCTGTGGTTAATTGAATCCCTTCCAGCAGTTCCCACATTGCCCTGCTTTCTCTGTGGTATCAGCGTCCTTTTTTCTACCCAGGGTGAACGATCCTTTCAAATTGTCTCCACACAGATACAAATCCCGTTTTCCATGTTGTGAATGTGTTTTCATTGTTTCTCATTCACCCACAGGGTGTGAGTATGACTGGTCAGGGCAACATTTATTATTCACCCCTCGTTCATTGCTGTCTCGCTGCACCACAAACCGGGGTGCGATCCCAGCCTCGGGTCTCTGTCTGTGGGCAGTCTGCACATTCTCTGTGTGTTTGTGTTTTTATTTCTCCCTCTGACCTAGGATGTGCCAGTTACAGGGATCAACAATGGAAAATATAGGCTTATGGGATAGGGAATACCGTAGGGTCTGGTGGGATGCGCTTCGGATGGATGTGTGGACTGGAAGGGCCGACTAGACTGCTTCCCACACAGTGGGGATTCTTGGACTAAGGGTCAGCTAATTTTTTTTTCTGGTCCTGGAGTCTCTCGGAGGCAGGACTGGGTGAAGATGGTAGAATCCCCTGCATAAGGGACATGAATGAATGAGATTGCAGGAAAGTAAAGTCATGATCTCTGTTCCTGAGGTCAGGCTTGCATTTCAGGTTTTATTCGTCGAACTTAAACATCACCGTTTCCGTGTCCCAATCCCCAAAGACGACGAGTTTAAAATATCAGCCCAACACCACATTCTCCAGGTTGAAATCTTGACTGTGTGGAAGAAACTGATACTGAGCTGATGCAAGCAAATATAGCTGTCACCGCCAGTGTCGGAAACACAGATCCAAATAGCAAAATCGTCTTTTAAACCCACCACTGCAAAATTAAGGGCTCAACATGCTCCACTTATGGCATTCAGCTGTCTTAGAAAGATGCACCGGAAATCGCTGATAGTATAAACAGGGACAACCATTCCCTTGAGCAGGACCACATTCAACCGAGGAATTTTGTGCGCCTCGATACCATCATAGAAGGACAGCATGCTCACCTATTGCATCTTTGGAGCCAGTGAGTAACTCTGCGCACTCATTCC
>NW_025197867.1:0-1383 GCF_004010195.1 Chiloscyllium plagiosum
TGCATTCCCGTCCCCAGTGTGGACAAACATTCCCGTCCCCGGTGTGGACAAATATTCCGGTCCCCGGTGTGGACAAATATTCCGGTCCCCGGTGTGGACAAACATTCCGGTCCCCGGTGTGGACAAACACTCCCGTCCCCAGTGTGGACAAACATTCCCGTCACCGGCGTGGACACACATTCCCGTCCCCGGTGTAGACACGCATTCCCATCCCCAGTGTTGACAGGCATTCCCGTCCCCGGTGTGGTCACACACTCCCGTCCCCGGTGTGGACACGCATTGCCGTCCCCGGCATGGACACAGATTCCCGTCCCCGGCATGGACAAACATTCCCGTCCCCGGTGTGGACACGAACTCCCGTCCCCGGTGTGGGCACGCATTCGCATCCCCGGCGTGGACACGATCTCCCGACCCCGGTGTGGACACGCAATCCCGTCCCCGGTGTGGACATGCATTCCCGTCCCCGGTGTGGACACGCAATCCCGTCCCCGGTGTGGACACACATTCCCATCCCCAGTGTGGACAAACATTCCGGTCCCCGGTGTGGACACACACTCCCGTCCCCGGTGTGGACACACACTCCCGTCCCCGGTGTGGACGCACATTCCCATCCCCGGTGTGGACGCGCATTACTGTCCCCGGTGTGGACATGCATTCCCGTCCCCGGCGTGAACATACATTCCCGTCCCCGGTGTGGACGCACATTCCCGTCCCCGGTGTGAACACACATTCCCGTCCCCGGCGTTGACACACATTCCCGTCCCCGGCNCCGGTGTGGACGCACATTCCCGTCCCCGGTGTGGAACACACTTCCCGTCCCCGGCGTTGACACACATTCCCGTCCCCGGCGTTGACACACATTCCCGTCCCCGGTGTGTACACACATTCCCGTCCCCGGTGTGGACAAACACCCGTCCCCAGTGTGGACAAACATTCCCGTCATCGGCGTGGACACACATTCCCATCCCCGGTGTGGACATGCATTCCCGTCCCCAGTGTGGACACGCATTCCAATCCCCGGTGTGGACATGCACTCCCGTCCCCAGTGTGGACACACATTCCCGTCCCCGATGTGGACACGCATTCCCATCCCCGGTGTGGGCACGCATTCCCGTCCCCGGTGTGGACACGCATTCCCATCCCCGGTGTGGGCACGCATTCCCGTCCCCGGCGTGGACACGATCTCCCGTCCCCAGTGTGGACACGCATTCCCGTCCCCGATGTGGACACGCATTCCCATCCCCGGTGTGGGCACGCATTCCCGTCCCCGGCGTGGACACGATCTCCCGTCCCCGGTGTGGACACGCATTCCCGTCCCCGGCAAGGACACGCAAACCCGGCCCCGGCGTGAACATACATTCCCGTCCCCGGTGTGGACACACA
>NW_025197867.1:1920-5320 GCF_004010195.1 Chiloscyllium plagiosum
GTGGACACGCATTCCCGTCCCCGGTGTGGACACACATTCCCGTCCCCGGTGTGTACACACATTCCCGTCCTCGGTGTGGACGCACATTCCGGCCCGGTGTGGACGCACATTCCCTTCCCAGCCTGGACACACATTCCCGTTTCCCGGTGTGGACACGCAATCCCGTCCCCGGTGTGGACACGCTTTCCCATCACCGGCGTGGACACACATTCCCATCCCCGGCGTGGACACACATTCCCATCCCCGGTGTGGACGCACATTCCTGTCCCCAGTATGGACTCACATTCCCGTCCCTGGTGTGGACACGAACACCCGTCTCTGGCGTGAACACGCAATCCCGTCCCCGGTGTGGACACTCACTCCCGTCCCCGGTGTGGACAAGCATTCCCGTCTCCGGCGTGGACACGCATTCCCGTCCCCGGTGTGGACACGATCTCCCGTCCCCGGTGTGGACACGCATTTCTGTCCCAAGGTGTGGACACGCATTCCCGTCCCCGGTGTGGACACGATCTCCCGTCCCCGGTGTGGACATGCATTCCCGTCCCCAGTGTGGACACGCATTCCCGTCCCCGGTGTGGACACGCATTCTCGTCCCCGGCATGGGCACGATCTCCCGTCCCCGGTGTGGACACGCATTCCTATCCCCGGTGTGGACACGCATTCCCGCCCCCGGCGCGGACACGATCTCCCGTCCCCGGCGCGGACATGCATTCCCGTCCCCAGTGTGGACACGCATTCCAGTCCCCGGTGTGGACAAACATTCCGGTCCCCGGTGTGGACAAACATTCCCGTCCCCGATGTGGACAAACATTCCGGTCCCCGGTGTGGACAAACATTCCGGTCCCCGGTGTGAACAAACATTCCGGTCCCCGGTGTGGACAAACACTCCTGTCCCCAGTGTGGACAAACATTCCGGTCCCCGGTGTGGACAAACATTCCTGTCCCCGGTGTGGACAAACATTCCCGTCCCCAGTGTGGACAAACATTCCGGTCCCTGGTGTGGACAAACATTCCGGTCCCCGGTGTGGACAAACATTCCCGTCCCCAGTGTGGACACGAACTCCCGTCCCCGGTGTAGACACGCATTCCCATCCCCGGTATTGACAGGCATTCCCATCCCCGGTGTGGACATGCACTCCCATCCCCGGTGTGGACATGCACTCCCATCCCCGGTGTGGACACGCATTCCCGTCCCCGGCGTGGACACGAAATCCCGTCCCCGGTGTGGACATGCACTCCCATCCCCGGTGTGGACACGCATTCCCGTCCCCGGTGTGGACACGATCTCCCGTCCCCGGTGTGGACACGCAATCCCGTCCCCGGTATGGACACGCATTCCCGTCCCCGGCGTGGACACGAAATCCCGTCCCCAGTGTGGACAAACACTCCGGTCCCCGGTGTGGACAAACATTCCGGTCCCCGGTGTGGACAAACATTCCCGTCCCCAGTGTGGACAAAAATTCCTGTCCCCGGTGTGGACAAACATTCCGGTCCCCGGTGTGGACAAACATTCCCGTCCCCGGTGTGGTCACACACTCCCGTCCCCGGCGTGGACACGATCTCCCATCCCCGGTGTGGACACGCAATCCCGTCCCCGGTGTGGACACGCATTCCCGTCCCCGGTTGGACAAACAGTCCCGTCCCCAGTGTGGACAAACATTCCGGTCCCCGGTGTGGACAAACATTCCTGTCGCCGGTGTGGACAAACATTCCTGTCCCCGGTGTGGACAAACAGTCCCGTCCCCAGTGTGGACAAACATTCCGGTCCCCGGTGTTGACAAACATTCCCATCCCCGGTGTTGACAGGCATTCCCATCCCCGGTGTTGACAGGCATTCCCGTCCCCGGTGTGGTCACACACTCCCGTCCCCGGTGTGGTCACACACTCCCGTCCCCGGTGTGGACACGCATTCCCGTTCCCGTGTTGGACACGCATTCCCGTCCCCGGTGTGGTCACACACTCCCGTCCGCGGTGTGGTCACACACTCCCGTCCCCGGTGTGGACTCGCATTCCCGTCCCCGGCATGGACACAGATTCCCGTCCCCGGCATGGACAAACATTCCCGTCCCCGGCGTGGACACGCATTCCCGTCCCCGGCGTGGACGCGATCTCCCGTCCCCGGTGTGGACACGCAATCCCTTCCCCGGTGTGGATATGCATTCCCGTCCCCAGTGTGGACAAACATTCCGGTCCCCGGTGTGGACAAACACTCCCGTCCCCAGTGTGGACACGCATTCCCATCCCCGGTGTGGACACGCATTCCCGTCCCCGGTGTGTACACGCATTCCCGTCCCCGGCGTGGACACGAAATCCCGTCCCCAGTGTGGACAAACATTCCCGTCCCCGGTGTGGACAAACATTCCGGTCCCCGGTGTGGACAAACATTCCCGTCCCCGTTGTGGACAAACATTCTGGTCCCCGGTGTGGACAAACAGTCCCGTCCCCGGTGTGGACAAACATTCCTGTCCCCGGTGTGGACAAACATTCCTGTCCCCGGTGTGGACAAACAGTCCCGTCCCCGGTGTGGACAAACATTCCGGTCCCCGGTGTGGACAAACAGTCCCGTCCCCAGTGTGGACAAACATTCCCGTCCCCGGTGTGAACAAACATTCCTGTCCCCGGTGTGGACAAACATTCCTGTCCGCGGTGTGGACAAACAGTCCCGTCCCCGGTGTGGACAAACATTCCGGTCCCCGGTGTGGTCACACACTCCCGTCCCCGGTGTGGACACGCATTCCCGTTCCCGGCGTGGACACGCATTCCGGTCCCCGGTGTGGACAAACAGTCCCGTCCCCAGTGTGGACAAACATTCCGGTCCCCGGTGTGGACAAACAGTCCGGTCCCCAGTGTGGACATACATTCCTGTCCCCGGTGTGGACAAACATTCCTGTCCCCGGTGTGGACAAACAGTCCCGTCCCCGGTGTGGACACGCATTCCCGTCCCCGGCATGGACACAGATTCCCGTCCACGGCATGGACAAACAGTCCCGTCCCCGGCGTGGACACGCATTCCCGCCCCCGGCGTGGACACGATCTCCCGTCCACGGTGTGGACACGCAATCCCTTCCCCGGTGTGGATATGCATTCCCGTCCCCAGTGTGGACAAACATTCCGGTCCCCGGTGTGGACAAACATTCCCGTCCCCGGTGTGGACAAATATTCCGGTCCCCGGTGTGGACAAACATTCCGGTCCCCGGTGTGGACACACACTCCCGTCCCCAGTGTGGACACACATTCCCGTCCCCGGTGTGGACACGCATTCCCGTCCCCGGTGTGGACACGCATTCCAGTCCCCGGCGTGGACACGATCTCCCGTCCCTGGTGTGGACACGCATTCCCGTCCCCGGTGTGGACACGATCTCCCGTGCCCGGTGTGGACATGCATTCCCGTCCCCGGCGT
>NW_025197868.1:0-2959 GCF_004010195.1 Chiloscyllium plagiosum
TCCCAGAATGTCACCATTTTAACAATGATGTCCTAATGAGGAGAACTGGGCAGAAGTTCATCAAGTTGCATTACTGGTGGATCATAGAATGGAGATGTTGTAGACAACCCATGTATTACTAGCTGGGGATCATTTAGGAGGAAGACAAAGTCAAGCAAGAATAAAGATCTATTGGCCTGGACAGCTCACAACGTGTTGAATTTTGCCAAATATGTCTTACATGTTAGGTAAATGGAAATCCTTGGGCAGTGATAAAACTAGTACCCTTTATACCCATTCCTACATTTGAGCAATCTTTTACAATAGTGCTAATTGATTGGATAAGACCTTACTTAAAACAAGAAGTGGGAATCCATATTTATTGAGCATCATGGATGTATCTACAAGATTTCCAGAGGCTATTCCATTATGCACTGTCATGGCTAAAAGGGTTGTAGAAGATTTCCTCAAGTCTTTCACTTGATACGGACTACCCACAGAAATACAATTGGATCAAGGCTCAAATTATTGGATCAAAATTATTCAAAGAACTTGTGGATAAGATACAAATAAAACCGTTCAAATCCACTGAGTATCATCTAGAATCAGAGGGAGCATGAGAACTGTGGCAGCAATGTAAAAGACCGTGTTGAGGGAACCGAGTCAAACTAACACAGTGATTTGGAATAAAGGAATTCCATCTGTACATTTTGCAATTAGGTATGTACCTAATAAATTAACTAAATTCAATCAATATCAATTAGTTTTTGGGCATGAGGTGAGTGCACCACTGAAATTAATTAAAGAGAAATAGGTAATTTGTGAATTTCAGATAAGAACTGAAATCACCTGTAAGTGTTACTACACATACGGGAGGATAGGTGGGAATAAGTTGGGAAGTACTAATCTGATCTTGCATGATGTAGGTAGAGGAAATGCTATTCCCATTAAGCATATCCTATAGGCTTAACCATCCAAAGTTGGGACAGGTTCAAAAAGAGATAAAACACATGTTCAGAGCCAATGCAATCAAACTGAGTTGCAGTGAATGACGCTCGCATATGGTAATAATGTCAAAACCACATGCTATCCAACGATTATGTGTGGACCATCACAAAGTCAATGTAGTCCCAAAATCTGATTGATATCCTATTACATGTTTGGAGGACTGTATTGAGAAGGTGGGGCAAGCAGTTTACATTTTTACATTGGGCTTTCTCTGAGGATATTGGCAGGTACTCTACCCAAAAGAGTGAAGTAAATTTCGGTCTTGACCCCGAATGGGCTGTTCCAGTTTAAAGTCATGCCGTTTGATATGAAAAATGTACCAGCCAACTTTCAAAGCCCAAGTCCCATTCCTGGGTCTTGTTATTTGACGTTGGTAGATGGTTCCATGGGATGTGAAAACAAAAGTTATTGGGGAGGTTGCTATACCATCAATGGAGAGGGAAACACTGCAATTCCTGGGACTGAGTGGTTTAATCAGAAAGTCTTGCTGAGCTTTAGCAGTGTGTGTGCTGCACTGACTGACATTTTGAAGAAATGCAGAAACTTGCACTGGATGGATGAATGTGAGAAGGCATTTGATAATCTGAAAGCTGTGTTAATCACTGCCCCAGTATTAGCCACAACTTAATTACACAAAGCCATTCAAGGTGGCTAGTGATGTAATTGATCTGGGTATTGGTGCTGGACACTTGTAAGAAGATGATGAGAAGATACAAAGACCTATTGAGTATTTTTCCATAATATCAAAAATTATCAACTTAAATATTCCACAATTGAGGAACAGATCTTGAGCATGGTGTTGGCATTGCAACATTTCAAACATTCATTGCCAGGAATGTGTCGGAGACATATTGTGCATACCGATCATAAACCTGTAGGGTTTTTGGAAAAAATTAAGGACAAAAAGTCCAGACTGTTTTGATGAAGCATATTTTTGCAGCCATTCAATTTGAAAAACAGATATGTAACATGACAAGAGAATGTAATTACTGATGTGTTGTCATGACTTTGATGAAGGAAGATGGAGGTGCTCGGTGGTGGGACAAAACAGACTGAAATGGACTGTGGTAGTGAATGTTTGCATGCTTAGAGACAATGTAATGTATATTTGCTGTAGGGTGTTAATAGTGTAAGGCAAAATATTTTTAAAACTTAAGTAATCTTTGTAAATTAATGATTTTCTTTAAGGGGGAGGGAAGTGTGACATGCTATGGCTTTAAGAGGTATATTTGGTCCTGGTTTTTTATGAAGAAATGTTGAGACAGAGATCCTGAACAATCTGCTCCAAAGCCAATAGAGTAAACAGCTTGTGAGGGATCCATGGTGTTTTAAAAGTTGGAACAATAGAAGCAGCCTGAATGGGTGGGGTTAAGCTCCCAAAGAACCAGGACTTTTAGTTTTACCTTTCTGCAGTTGCTGGGATCTTGAAGGTAAATGTTGAAGGTCTTGTTCCTCTCTCTGTTACAGCTAAAAACTGGGGTTCTCTTCCTGTTGCGAGAATTGCGTGGGAGACAATCTGTTTTACTGAATATGCCTTTGCCAATGGACTGTTTATAGGGTGTTATTGTACTGCAACAATTAACTGGTATTAGTTAATAGATCAATTAATTTTGGCATTTCAGTAGAGTTACAGTTACGCTAATTCTTTTTATTTTTTATTTTTACTGCAGTTTAACTGTAGTGTAAAAATAAAGTGTGTTTTGCTTAACGTGTTTGACCAATCAAATTGCATCTGGCATGAACCACCACACACTTCTCTTTAAGAAAAAAAATAATTGTTAGGACCTAGACTATCTTCTTAATATATTTTGCGGAAGTTTAGTCTGGTCCATAATAGAAAAAGATACTCATAAGGAATATGATAAACAGACCATGTCAGGAAGAGATATACTGTGTATCCAAGTCTAAACCAATAGATAAGTTCGAGGTTTCCAAAATAATAAAAGTAATCTGTTTACTCCAGTTGCTGGAA
>NW_025197868.1:3650-5321 GCF_004010195.1 Chiloscyllium plagiosum
ATGGCTTGGAGGGAAAATTGTAGGTGACATTATCATCACCCTTGGTGCTGTCTGAGGGGTCTTGGTGAGTTATTATAATCCATCTGTAGATGGGTACACACTGCTGTCCCTCTGCCAATGGAGTCAGTGCAGAAGGAAGTGGATGAAGTGCCTATCACACGGGCTGCATCGTCCTGAATGGTGTTGGGATTCTTGAGTGTTGTTGGAGCTGCCCTCATTCGGTGAGTGAACGTTTGTAGCATCCCCTGATTCCGATTGCCTTGCCTTGCCGTTGAGCTCAGACACAAAGGCAGAAAATTTGTCATGGGTGTCAGCATCTTCAGTCAAGACAAATGAGATAGACTTCACTCACAGAGTAAATCAAGGGCAGCCTCTGATACTAGTCCAGAGGCTTGGACATGATCAGTCAGACAGTCAGGGTCTTATCCTCACAGGGGGATGAGGAGTTGAATGTCTGACAGCCCACCATCTGCCCTGATGCTTTCTGCCCTACTGAGGGCTGTTTTCCTCCTGGAGTGAGAGAGAGGAAGGGATGAAGGGAGCTGAAAGTGGTGGGACAGTGGTGACATTTGGTGGAGGTGGGAAGGTGACCCGAGTGAGTGAGGAGGCCGTGCCAAGGGCAAGTGGTGCTATGGGTAGGGAGAGTGAGAGTGAGTGAGGGAAGATGGTTCAGGCAACACTGTGAGTGGTAGCATTGGGCCATTTCAGAAGGAGAGACAGGATCAGAGATGGAGTGAGTGTGAGGTGGAGGAGAGAAGATAGTGGCAGGTTGGCAGAGTGGAGATGGACCATTTCCTTACACTGATAGTCAGTTCTGCATATGGCTGAGACTGCACTGACCTGGGTGGTAATCACAGCCCAGGTTGGCTTGGGTTGATGTCATGCCCACTGCTGTTGGTGTTTGTCGAGGAAGAAGATATTCTGTGTCTGAATCCCCACATCCAGCAGGAGCTCCAGGTTCCTGCCCACAAACTGGAGTACCCATTTCCCCATGTCTGCCAGGCCAGGGGCAAACCAATGGTTCTCTTTCTCAGTCACCATGCAGGACAGTTCAGGCCTCACAGTGCTTGCCCAGGTGCACTGTAGGATTTTAAAGTTGGCATCGGCACGAGTGATGCCGATCATTTTGTGGATATCCAGTGAGTGCCAACTCTTTCAGGGAACATGGATAGAATTGAATGTGAGCGATGCACTTGGAGTGGAGTGGGCCGTTAATAAGGTCCCTTTGGTAAGATATGAAGGTAAAGATATGTGGCATCTAGGCAAGAAACTCAGCAAAACACTTGATATAACTTGCACTTCCCGAAAAAACGATATGGACTTATATTTTTGCAGAAGTTATATTCTCATTGTCCATTGAGTAACTGAACTGTTGATCCATTTGGTCAATGTATCCACCATGTTTATTTCAGGTCAAGTGTAAAATTGTTTTTTTTTATTGTTTACACTATTTACATATTTTCAGGTAAAATTTTGCGTGATCTTTTTGATGACCTTTGCAGCTAACCTAATCGCAATTGTGACACTATCGGGAAGGAAGTGTGGTCTTTCTAAAGGTGTCAACTTGTACCTGATTGCTATGGCTGGAGCAGATCTGCTGATTGTCCTTATTCAGGTCATACTGGACAAGATGAATCGCTTATATCTACGCATTGTATTCTTCTCCTACCC
>NW_025197869.1:0-1143 GCF_004010195.1 Chiloscyllium plagiosum
CCAGCCCATTTTGATTCCTGGCTTGTGCTTGCCTCAGTGCCCGCCAAAGCCGCTAACCTCGCCTCCCGTGCCCGGGCCCCACAGCTGAACTGAGCACGGCCTGGAGTCTGATTTGTCACGTCCTCTTGCTTCCCCCTCTCCGAGGTGCCCCATGGTCAGGGAAGGGGGGGGGGGGGCTGTGTTTCTGGTGCCCTGGTATCCCAGGGACCTCTGGTGTGGATAGAGTCTGGGTTGCCTTGGGGCATCCAAAGGAAACTCACGCAGACACGGGGAGAATGGGCAAACGCCGCGTGGACAGCTGCCCGAGGGTGGAGTCGAACCCAGGTCCCTGGCACCATGAGCCAGCGCTGCCAGCCCAAGGAGGCAGCTGGAACACTTGCCTTTATTGGTCAAGGCACAGAATGCAAGAGCAAGGACATTCGACTGGAACTGTGTAAAACGCTGGCCCAACCCCACCTGGCGCACTGGTCACCACGTTATAGGGTTTGATGTGATTTCCGGAGAGAGGGTACAGAGGCTGTTGTCAGGACTGGAGGGGCTGAGCTATGGAAGTGGATGATGTCGGTAGGGGGCTGTTCACCTTACACCACCGCAAGTTGACAGGGAGCCTTACAGAGGTGAAGACACTCGAATCAGTCTGGAAGGCGAATGCAATATTAGCATTCATTTTGAGAGGGCTGCACTACAGGAGCAGGGATGTACTGCCGAGGCTGGATAAGGCTCCGGTCAGACCGCGTCTGGAATACTGTGAGCAGTTTCGGGCCCCGTATCTAAGGAAGGATGTTACTGGTGTTGGAGGGGGTTACAGAATGATCCCAGGGATGAAGAGCTGGTCCTATGAGCAGTGACTGAGGACACTGGGTCTGTACTCAGAGTTTAGAAAGATGATTAAAACTTGCAGAATGCTGAGGGGCCTGGATAGAGTGAACGCGGAGAAGATTAGATGATTATTAGATTAGACTCCCTACTGCATTGGAAACAGGCCCTTCAGCCCAACCAGTCCACACCGACTCTCCGAAGAGTAACCCACCCAGATCCATTTCCCTCTGACTAATGCACCTAACACTACGGGCAATTTAGCATGGCCAATTCACCTGACCTGCACATCTTTGGACTGTGGGAGGAAACCGGAGCACCCGGAGG
>NW_025197869.1:1180-2530 GCF_004010195.1 Chiloscyllium plagiosum
GGTCTCTGGCGCTGTGAGGCAGCAGTGCTAACCACTGAGCCACCGTGCCGCCCATAAAGATGTTTCCACCGGTAGGAGAGACCAGGAGTCGAGGGCACGGCCTCAGAGTGAAACAACGGCCCTTTAGAACTGAGCTGAGGAGGGGTTTTTTCAGTCAGAGGGTGGAGGAATCTGTGGAACTCATCGCCACAGAGGGCTGTGGGAGCCAAGTCACTGAGTGTCTTTAAGACAGAGATAGGTGGGTTTCTGATTGGTGAGGGGGATTGAGGGTTACAGGGAGAAGGTAGGAGAGTGGGGGGTGAGTAACACCTCAGCCATGATTGAATGGTGGATAGATTCAATGGGCTGAATGGCCTCCATATATCTCATGGTAGGGAGGGAAATGACCCAGTTAGCGCCTATTGCCACTCTCCCATCTCCCTACTCCTGTCCCCCCAGCTCGAGGGTCCAGCACAGACTCAGGCTGTTTGGCCCGTCTACTCTCTGCTGCTCCTTGCCACCCTCTCTTATTATCTCTGCACTCCTTTCCGCGTCCCCCCCCCCCTCCCCATTCAAAACCCTCTCTTATCATCTCTGCACCCCTTTCCGCGTCCCCCCCCCACTCCCCATTCAAAACCCAACCCTCTATTCCTTCCTCCCTCACCCTCTCTGCGGGAGCGAGCCCCACTCTCCGGGTGGGAAGGGAGAGCGTTTCCTCAGAATTCGTCGTTGGATTTATTCCGAGCTGTTTGTTTCACGCGTGGGGACACGGGCATCAGTGGCCGGGCCCAGCATTTATCGCCCCGTCCCTTGAGAAGGTGGGGGGGTGGTGAGCTGCCTTGTGTGCTGTGGGTTGACCCACAGTGTCCCTCAGCCAGGGAATCCCAGGATTCTGACCCAGCCACACTGAAGGGACGGCCTGATAGGTTTCCAAGTCGGGACGGGGAGTGGTGGGAACTTGCGGGGGGGGGGGGGGGGGGTGGCGTTCCCATGTATCTGCTGCCTGTTGTCCTTCTAGATGGAAGTGGTCGTGGGTTTTGGAAGGTGCTGCCTGAGGATCTTTGGTGAGTTTCTGCCGTGCGTCTAGTAGCTGGGGGGAGGGAGTGGGGATGTGGTGCCAATCGAGCGGGGGCTGCTTTGTCCCTGGAGGGTGTCGAGCTTCTCGAATTTGAGACAATACCCCTCCTTCCCTCCAGCTCTGTTCCCATCTGCCAGTGGATCTATTATCGGAGGTCACTTTTACATTTTCGGATCCTCTATTGTTTGATGCGGGACAGTGTAGAGGGAGCTTTACTCTGTAGCTAACCCCGTGCTGTCCCTGTCCTGGGGAGTGTTTGATGGGGGACAGTGTAGAGGAAGCTTTACTCTGTA
>NW_025197869.1:3022-5321 GCF_004010195.1 Chiloscyllium plagiosum
CTCTGTATCTAACCCCGTGCTGTCCCTGTCCTGGGGAGTGTTTGATGGGGGACAGTGTAGAGGAGCTTTACTCTGTATCTAACCTCGTGTTGTCCCTGTCCTGTGGAGTGTTTGATGGGGGACAGTGTAGAGGGAGCTTTGCTCTGTATCTAACCCTGTCCTGGGAGTGTTTGATGGGGGACAGTGTAGAGGGAGCTTTGCTCTGTATCTAACCCCTCGGCCATCTCTGTTCCAGAGAAGCTGTCCAGACTATCGCAGTCCGCCTCTGGGATTGTTTCCCGTCAATCTGGCTTGCACCTTCTCCTGTCTGTGAACGATGTGCCTGCCTCATGTAATCTCAGGGCCTGGGGGCGATGGCACAGACCCCTGGAGCAGCTGATCAGCCAGGGTCATGGAGCGGAGACCTGAGAGAGCAGGTGAGGGTGGCACACTGGAGGGGAGAGTGGGGAAGATGCCAACGCAGTCACCGTCCCCCGGAAGGGCACGGTACCGACTCCCTCTCTCAGGCTCCCAAACTCCAGTCCCAGGAGGTGTCATCGTCCAGCTGCCCACCAGAGGGCAGTGCTGGGCCATCGTTCACCCCCAGCAAAAGGTGACAGACCATTGCAAACTGTCCCTGTCCTGGGGAGTGTTTGATGGGGGACAGTGTAGAGGGAGCTTTACTCTGTATCTAACCCTGTACTGTCCCTGTCCTGGGAGTGTTTGATGGGGGTACAGTGTCGAGGGAGCTTTACTCTGTATCTAACCCTGTACTGTCCCTGTCCTGGGAGTGTTTGATGGGGATACAGTGTAGAGGAGCTTTACTCTGTATCTAACCCCGTGCTGTACCTGTCCCCGTCCCTGGGAGTGTTTGATGGGGGACAGTGCTGAAGGAGCTTTACTCTGTATCTAACCCCGCGCTGTTCCTGTCCTGGGTGTGTGTGATTGGGGACAGTGTAGAGGGAGCTTTACTCTGTATCTAACCCCGTGCTGTCCCTGTCCTGGGAGTGTTTGATGGGGGACAGTGTAGAGGGAGCTTTGCTCTGTATCTAACCCCTCGGCCATCTCTGTTCCAGAGAAGCTGTCCAGACTATCGCAGTCCGCCTCTGGGATTGTTTCCCGTCAATCTGGCTTGCACCTTCTCCTGTCTGTGAACGATGTGCCTGCCTCATGTAATCTCAGGGCCTGGGGGCGATGGCACAGACCCCTGGAGCAGCTGATCAGCCAGGGTCATGGAGCGGAGACCTGAGAGAGCAGGTGAGGGTGGCACACTGGAAGGGAGAGTGGGGAAGATGCCAACGCAGTCACCGTCCCCCGGAAGGGCACGGTACCGACTCCCCTCTCTCAGGTCCCAAACTCCAGTCCCAGGAGGTGTCATCGTCCAGCTGCCCACCAGAGGGCAGTGCTGGGCCATTGTTCACCCCCAGCAAAAGGTGACAGACCATTGCAAACTGTCCCTGTCCCTGGGGAGGGTTTGATGGGGGACAGTGTAGAGGGAGCTTTACTCTGTATCTAACCCCGTGCTGTCCCTGTCCCTGGGAGTGTTTGATGGGGGACAGTGTAGAAGGAGCTTTACTCTGTATCTAACCCCGTGCTGTCTACTTTCCTGGGAGTGTTTGATGGGGGACAGTGTAGAAGGAGCTTTACTCTGTATCTAACCCCGTGCTGTCCCTGTCCTGGGGAGTGTTTGATGGGGGACAGTGCAGAGGGAGCTTTACTCTGTATCTAACCCCGTGCTGTCCCTGTCCCTGGGGAGTGTTAGATGGGGGACAGTGTAGAGGGAGCTTTACTCTGTATGTAACCCCGTGCTGTCTACTTTCCTGGGAGCTTTTGATGGGGGACAGTGTTGATAAAATGTCGTGTATTCTTTCACTGGGATGTGGGGTGTTTGAGCTGAGGCTCAGTATTTGTCGACCGCCCTTGACCTGAGGGTCACTAGTCACCCATTTAGGAGTCGAATGGGGTGTGGGGGAATCAGTTCAGATGGAGTGTGTAGACCAGACCAGTTTGTTGCGATTGTAATGTGGTCAGCCAGGTGAGCATTATCGAATAGGACCAGGTTAACAGCCCCAATCAGGGAGCCCTGGCTGACAGATAGAAACCGGAGGCGGTGGGGATCCCCAGTGGAGGGCTCTCTACGTGGGAGTCCTCCTCCTTTCTCTCGGGGATCTGGGGTGGACCAGGTGAGCATTATCGAATAGGACCAGGTTAACAGCCCCAGTCAGGGAGCCCTGGCTGACAGATACAAACTGGAGGCAGTGGGGATCCCCAGTGGAGGGCTCTCTACGTGGGAGTCCTCCTCCTTTCTCTCGGGGATCTG
>NW_025197870.1:0-4091 GCF_004010195.1 Chiloscyllium plagiosum
TTTGCAACAAAAAAAGATCAATCTCATTACTTAAACATCGTAATCTTTAGTTCTGCAACATTTTCAAATATTCACCAGGAACGTATAAGCGACAGAATTAGATACAGGTATCCCCACTATCCGAAATTAGAGCGTTATTATGAAACCTTACATAAACTGAAAAGGCGTAGATCGAAGAAACATTAATTTATATGGGAAACACCTCCCCTTTGTTCGTAAAAGTGAAAATCCTCTTCAGATTTCTTTCAGTTAGAGAAAACAGGGACAGATGTAAGTCTTTTGTAAAAGCAAAGTGGCTAAAGCGAATTTTCCAACACATATTTCTTGGTAACCTGACACAAATAAGTATCAGATTTTGTGATTATTGATATAATAGATAAAAGCACATCTAATGTTGGATTGAAAAGCAATTCAGTCTGTGCTTAGGTACTCTGTAATCACCATTCAGATAGCTCTTGATATATTTCAGGTGAGGGTGTGATTTGAAACCTTCCCTCGGGTCTAGTAATAGAGACACTGCCACAGCTCCACAGGCTCCTTTCATAATGTTCCCACTCAGGACGGCCGGACTGCAATATTATGTTAAAAGTAGTTACACAAATGAAAACTAATCAGCTGTTTATTATAGTAATTCAAATGGAATTAATTAGGTAGTTTCTGTGTGTAATGGACTGGAAATTAAACAATATTTTACAATAACAATAGAATAAATGAATAATAGTCTTAAATAAAGAGGAATCTCATGACAATTCTTTGAAAGACAAATTGGCAAAACTGCGTGATCATTGTACTTTAATTTTAAAAATGTATCAGTCATTCAATGTGAATATTCAGCTGAAGACAAGTTCCCTTCCTTTCAACAATGTACAACTTCCACAATTTCAAAATGAACAGTCATTGATAAAGGAAGGAACAAGCAGATGTTAATTCTATTTTCTTCACATAAACGTGCGACTAATTTAAGTAAGTTTCATATATATAAAAAGGAAATTCTTTTTGTGGTTCGAAATACAATAAACCTTAGCATGAAGTGAAATATAATCAAATCAATTCAACTGTGTTTTCTCAGTTAAAATAGCGTTCAATATTCAAAGTAGTCGAGTGATTGTACACTGCAATATCTTACATTAATTCAGTGCTGAGACATAATTCCACATTTATACCCCTTACAGTGAAGCAAACTTGTGCCAGGAGTCTGAGCGATAGGGGATGTTTTTAATGAGTACTTTGCTTCAGTATTCACGAGTGAGTGGGACCTTGTTCCTTGTGAGGAAACGTGAAAAAGGCTGATATGGTCGAACTGGTCGATGTTAAGACAGTGCTGAAAATATTTAAAAATCATGGGGATAGATAAGTCCCCTGGGCCAGAAAGGATATAACTTAGGTTGTTATGAGAAGGGAGGCAAGTGATTACTGTGTTTTGGCAATGATCTTTGCATGCTCACTGTTCACTGAAGTCATACCAGATGATTGGAGGGTGGCAAACGTTATTCCCTTATTCAAGAAAGGCAATTGAGATAATCCTGGGAATCATCGATGAGTTAGTCTTTCATTAGTTGTGGGCAAATTATTGGAGAGGATTCTGAGAGACAGGATTTATGATTATTTGGAAAAGCATAGATTGATTTTAGATGGTCAGCATGGCTTTGTGAGCGGCAGGTTATGCCTCACAAGCCTCATTGAATTATTTGAAGTTGTGGCAAACACATTGGTGAGGACAGAGTAGTGGATGTGGTGTATAAGGATTGTAGCAAGGTGTTTGATAAGGTTCCCCATGGTAGGCTCATTTTGAAAGTAATGAGGCATGGGATATAGGGAAACCTGCCTGGTTAGATAATAAATTGGCTGACCCCATAGAAGACAGGGTGTGATTAAATGGATAGTTTTCAGCTCGGAACACGGTGATCAATGGTGTTCTGAAGGGATTAGTTCTGGGACCTCTGCTCTTTGTGATTTTTACAAATGACTTGGATGAGGAAGTGGAAGGGTGGGTTAGAAGTTTGCCAATGACACGAGAGTTGGTGGAGTTGTGGAGAGTGTGGAGGGCTTTTGTAGGTTGCTAGAGGACATTGACAGGATGCAGAGCTGGGCTGAGAAGTGGCAGATTGAGTTCAACCCGGGAAAATGTGAAGTTATTCATTTTGGAATTTCAAATTTGAATGCATATTTTCAGATTAAATGCAGGATTCTTGACAATGTGGAGGAACAGAGGGATTGTGGGATGCACGTCCATATATCCCTCATCGCTGACATCCAAGGTGATATGGTTATTAAGACGGTGCGTAGTGTGTTAGCTTTCATTAGCAGGGACATTGAGTTTAAGAGCCACGAGGTTATGCTGCACCTCTATGGATCCCTGATGAGACTACACTTGGAATATTGTGTTGTGTTCTGATCACCTCATTAGACATAGGATGCGGAAGCTTTAGAGAAGGTGCTGATGAGATTTATCAAGATGATGCCTGGACTGGAAGGCATGTCTTCTGAATAAAGGTTGACAGAGCTGGGGCTTTGGTCATTGCAGTGAAAGAGGATGATAGTTTACTTGATATTTTTGTGTAAGATGATGAGAGGCATAGATAGAGTGGATAATGAAAGACGTTTCCCCACAAAGTGGCATAATTTTAAGATGAATGGGGGAAGTTGTGGGGAGATGTCAGAGATAGTTTCTTTATAGATAGTGGTGAGTGTGTGGAATGCACTGCCAGTGGTGATAGTAGATTCAGATCCATCAGGGACATCTAAGCGACTCTTGGATAGGCACATGGATTATAGTAAATGAAGGGCATGTTGGTTAGTTTGATCTTAGAGTAGGATAAAAGGTCAGAACAACATTGTGGCCAAAGGGCCTGTACTGTGCTGTACTGTTCTTTATTCTATGGATTGAAATGAACAATTATTATATATTAGCAACATATAGATTTTCAAAATTTTATTAGCATACTTACAAATAATTTCATCTTGCTATTTGACTGTGCTATCTGCAAAAATGAACAGGAATTGTTGCAGGGAAATTGTTGCAGGTTTTTCTAAATTTATAAGGCTGGGATTACACAGATCATTCAAATAAGCAAAAGTCATATTTTTAACAGTGCGCGTTGCATCAGAAATAATGAATTCTTTTGTAGGTGTGTTGATTGCAAATAAAATGGATTTTTATATTACTGTATAGGTACTAGGAAAGATTGGATTAAATTCAGATATAAACTTCACTGTAGTTGTTAGCAAGACTAAACTAAAGCATACTATAATTATTGTCATGCAAATGCCTTAACAATTACTGTTAGAATCCTGAAAAAAGGATATATTGTACCATTTTTCAAACAGTCAATAAATTAAATTGTGAACCTCAGTATACTTGTTACCCAGACCAATTATTATGCAAATTATTGTAATGGTAATGCCTTGATAACTAATGCTAAAACCTAAACAGATAAATTAGTTCAATACTTTGTCAGCATGTTGCTCTGAAATTGATTGGATATTTATTAAGATCGGTAAACTGAGGGACAAAATATAATAGCTCGCTTGATAGAATTGAAGGAAAAAATGAGACAGTGTTTATTGAACAGAATTGTTTTTTGTTTAAAAATGCAGTTGATGCAAGAATAATATATTTTCCTCCATTGGTTTTCTTGTAGAGACATGGTTTTTTTTTAATTGTCCTGATTCAAGGTTGAGACACTTGTGTCAGAGTCTGCAAAGGGGAGAGTGAGAGAGAATGAAATTCTAAAAAAGCAGAAAGGAAAGGAACTGGCGAACAGAGGAGCTCCAATTGTAGTGTCTCACCCTGCTAGCATCGTATTGCATGAGCTGGAATGCAGTCTAGTCAATCAACAAGCTGACACAGTCATACAGACAGAATCATAGCTTACAATGTCCTAGACACCATCGTCACCATCCCTGTATGTCCTGTCCCACCGGCAGGACATGGATGTAACTGAAATGCTGGAACATGCAGGGTAATGGACTAAGATCTGCAGAATGTGATCAATGTGATTTATTTGACATTTCTCCAGAATATTAAACTCCAGTCCAATTTGAAAAGTTAATAGCGTAATCAGACTTGAACTACAAATGGCAGAAAAAAA
>NW_025197870.1:4099-5322 GCF_004010195.1 Chiloscyllium plagiosum
CTTCTCTTCACAGAAAGAGCGGGAGCAGCAAGGGGACGTGACGAAGACCAGAGGGGCAGCCGGGACCCGGAAGCAGGTATAGCGTAAGCTTACCTGGGTAGGTTTTTTCCTTATAAAAGCGCGCAGGAGAATAAAATTCTTTCGGTACGACTTCCCTCTGATATCTTCATGCTGATGATCCTGATCAAACATTGCCTCTCTAAATGAAGATCAATTTTCTCCATCCTATTTCCCCCAGTAGTTATCTTGACACTGATCTGATACTCACTGATCTACAGTTCCCTGGTCTACCTCCACCCGCACTCCTGTAAAGGCTCCAGTCCTCTAGCACCTCCCATGTGACAGGATCCTACTTAAACATTTGAATTTAATGCCTTTCCTCCCTTGTCTCCAACAGCAGCCTGTGAAACAACTCATCCAGACCTGGGGACTTGTCCAATTTTATACCAGCCAAAACCATCAATCCCTGCTCACATCTTATATCAATCTGTTTAAGAACTTCCCAGTCCATCTTCTTGAACTAAGTATCTGCCTCCTCATTCTCCCAAGTAAAATAGATGGGAAGCTCTCATTTCACAATCCATCAATGTTTTCCAGCTTCGCACACAGATTGCCCTCTTGGTTTCTAATGGGCCCTGATTGTTCCCTGGTTATTCTGTCCTGCTTGATGTTCTTGTGGAATATCTTGAAATCCTCGCGAATCTTGCTTACACTTTTCAATGCCCCTATGTTCGTCACTCCCCTCTGAGTGATATTTTGAAAGTTTCATTTCGATCACCTCTCATTCTCTGAAACTCTACAGCATACAGGCGGAGTTCCCTCATTGGACAATATTTGACATCCGAGGGATTAATCTGGAAAATGTCCATTCAGTATATGAGATCAGTATGATTTACTTGGATCAGGAAATCAAAGCTGTACTCAATACTCCAGGTACAGACTAACCAACATTCTGTGTCACTGGTGCAGAACATTTTTACTCCTAGTCGGTGCAAGTTACTTCAGAAGCTGGAATCTGTACTAAAACCAACACACGCTGGAGATCACAGTGAATCAGATATCATCCATGGAGAGAGAGCACAGAGCCTTTCATTGTCTATATTCTGATTCCCTTCAAACAAAGGGAATCTTAACTTTTACCTTCCCCCATTTGCGTATGTTCCTCCCAATACAATTTTCTTTATTGTTGGAGGGATAACTTACTATATGAATTCTTTAACAAT
>NW_025197871.1:0-3002 GCF_004010195.1 Chiloscyllium plagiosum
CATCCTAACTGACGCCTAATCACCTTTCTCCCAACAATACCTCTTGCCCTGCAATATATACATATTCATATCACCAAAGTGCTGGCTTCTCTCCAAATCGAACAAATGGCTTGGTTCATTACCCAGTACCAATTCCAATGTGGCTTCGCTTCTTGTCGGCCTGTCGAAATGATGTGTCAGGAAACTCTCTTGCACACATTGGACAAAAACGTACCGATCAGATTTACTCAAACTATAAACTTTCCAATCAATATTTGGAAAGTTAAAGTTCCCCATGAAAGCTACCCCGTTTTTTTCGCTCCTTTCCAGAATCATCTTTGCAATCTTTTCCTCTATATCTCTGGAACTTTTCACTGAGCTATTGAAAACTCCATTCACAGTGACCTCTCCTTTCCTGAGTCTAATATCAGACCATTCTAGTTCAGTCGACTCCGCAGAGTGCTCATCAAATAACCTTTTCGCTCCCGTAATTCTGTCCTTGGCTAATCATGCCACACCTCGCCCTCCTTAACCACCTTCTTTATTCTTAAAGAAAAATCGAAACTGCGGAACCAGGAACACCCAGTCCTTTCACTGCTCCATTCATGTCTCTGAAATGGCCACAACTTCGAAGTTGCAGTTAAGAGCCCATACTATAAGTAAACCTACCTTATTTCAGATGCTCCTGGCGATGAAGTAAACGCAATTCAAACGATCTTCATCCTTGCCAGTACACTCTTGCAAACCTGAAAACCTGTTTATGTCCTCACTACTCAAAACCTCCTGTTAGCTTGAGCTACAATTCAGGTTCACATTGCTCTGCTGAGTTCGTGTAAACACTCCTGAAGAGCATTCGCAAATTATCCCTCCCACCCCAGGATATTGGTTCTCCTGTGGTTCAGGTGAAAACCATCCTATTTGTAGAGGTACCTCCTACTCCAGAATAATACCCAATTGTCCATGTATCCTAATCCTCCCCCCGTGCCATCCCCGTAGTCACATGTTCAAAATCTCTCTCCCTTTTCTTCATCTCTGTACGACGTGTCATGGGTAACAAATCAGAGTGAACATCTCTATTTGATCAAGATCGAATATGTCACTCTCGCTCACTGAATTTCTGCCTTATATCTACATGCTTTTCTTTTCCTATGTTGTTGTTGCATGTGTGGACCATGACTTGGGACTACTCCCCCTCCCCCTTAAGAATTGCAAAAACACGATGTGAGACATCACAAACCCTGGGAGCTGGGAGGCAACACACCAATCATAAATGTGTCCCCTACCCACTGAATCTGCAATCTGTTTCCCTCACTATGAAGTGTCCAAAAATAATGCTCTCCTCCTCTTTCCCCATCCTTCTGAGCAACAGGAAAAAGCTCTGTGCGAGAGACCTGTACTCCATGTTTTACCACTCGTAAGTCATTCTCCCTCAAAAGTATCAATAACTGAATGCTGTGCTTGTAACCGCAGAGCACGGCCACAGTGGATGCATGCACTGTCTGTCAGTTCCCTCTTCGTTTACCGACTGAAACCCATTGATCATTTTCTTGTACCTGAGGTGTTACAGCCTGCCTATAACACCTCTCAATTATCTCCTCAGTCTCCCGAATGATCCAACGTCCAGTTCCAGTTTCCTTCGACACTTCCCAAGAAACTAGAGTTGGGTGCACTTCCCACAGATGCAGATATCTGGTACATTATTGGTGACTCTTACCTCCCACATTCTACAGGAAAAACATTCATTTGGCCGACCATCAATTCCCAACATTCTGAAAAATTACACACACCCGCACATTTGCACAAACACACACGCACACACACACATGTATATATATATATATACACACACATACATATATATATATAAATACAAATGCGTCTGTGCATGCATGCATGTACGTGTGTGCATATATATTTAAAAGTTGCAAAAGAACGTTGAATAAAACAGAATTTACTTTCAAGATCTAACTTCTGATTTTGTGGAGTGCTCTGTCCTTGGAAAATGCCTCCGTTACTTACGACCACCCAGAAATACTCCCAGGAGAATATCCAACTCTCAATAGAGTTATAGAGGTGACGTTTGAGATGGATTCGCTTTCTCATAACGCTGATCCTACACTGCGAAAAGGACTCTTATCTCGTTTCATGTTGTTGTAATTGCTGCAAACTCACGCAGGTTATTAAAACAATACAAAAAGAATGATATTTATCTCGTTGGACATTTTCAATGTTGTTGGAAAAACTCGAATTGAAATGATAAAGTTTTTTTTTAAAGAACTGCTGATGAAGCATCGTGAATTGAAACACGAATATATTTCGAGACATATCACTGGATATTTTGGGTGGCAGGAAATTCACTCAATCCCTTCTCTGTGATTGCAGCCAACTGTCCAATGCAACAGATGGAAAAAAAAAGGTGCGTTTCTCATCAGGTCAGTTCCAACTCACTGTGGTATAAGTTCCCTTTGATTCTCCCCATCGTCTAATAGATTAGGTGAGTGGGGATGTCAGGATCCTAATGGAAAACTGAGACGCTGCGAGAATTAATTCCAGCATTTTTCGCGTCAGCTGATTGTTATTCTCATGTTCATCGAAGTGGAACACAGAATTGGAATTGCAAACTCAAACAGATTAGCCCTAGAGAGAATGGCTTCACGATTTTTCATCAGAAAGAATTCCGAACAACAGTGAGAAAGCACGTTCGGATGTTTGCTGCAGTGTATGTGAGAAACGCAGCAAAGACCCAGTGGGACTCGACCTCATGGCCATTGGCAAACAGGAACTAGAGCTCTAATCACTGAGCTGCAGAGCCACGAGCGAAAGTGTAGCTTTTATGCTGACATAACAATGATGACCTCTAGCAGAATAAATTCCATCAACCAAGGTTTGTGATGCAACCTAAGTTTTGTGGTGTAAAATACTACTTGAAACCTACTTGTTTGATATAACACTTTGCCAGCTTCCCAATATCTCGTTATGCAACTGCGATCAAAATTTGCTTAAACTCCCTTCAGAGGAAAAGC
>NW_025197871.1:3355-5322 GCF_004010195.1 Chiloscyllium plagiosum
ACGGATGGAAGTGCATTCGGATAGTTTAGCCGAAAGGAATGAAATAGAGGTTGAGCTGCTGAAGAGCAGAGACGTTGAAGAGACGTGTGATGTTAATGCGGTGCAAGTGTGCAGACTTGGTGAAGTATCTCACCATGGTTATGACGTGACTGGTTCAGACTCAGACAACTGTCAAAGAGAAATTGAGCCAGTGGTGAGGCAATTTCTCCACTAACGTGGCCAATGCTGCCTTCCTGCGCATCTCATCCAATTCATGCAACTCCGCACTCAAGACCCACCCCTCCAATTATGACGAAGGCAGAATTCCCCTGGTCATCACCTTCCACCCCACCAACCTCCGTTGACATCATATCATCCTCCGCCATTTCTGCCACGTGCAAACAGACGCCCCACCACCAGCCGCTTTCTGTGAAGATCATTCCGTCGTGATTCCCTTGTCAGGTCCACGCCACCCACCAAACCAGCCTCTCCTCCAGACACCTACCCATTCCATCACAGGATTTGCAAAATCCACAACACACCTTCGCCTTTAACTCTGTCCAAAGACTTAAAGGATTCTTCCACATCCATCAGAGTTTTACCTGCATTTCCACACATGACATTTACTCTATCCGTTGCTCCCAATGCAGTCTACTTTACATTGGAGAGACAGGATGCCTAATTGCAGTGCCCTTCAGAGAACATCGCCGCCACACCAAACGACATCACTGCCCTGTGGACGAGCACTTCAACTCTCGCTTCCACTCAGCCAAGTACATGCAGTTCCTAGGCATCCACCATCGCGATACTTTTACCACCAGACGCCAGGAGGAAGAGGGCCCCATCTTTCACATTGGGACCCTCCAACCACACGACTTCAATATATTTCTCTTTTCCCTTCCGCCATTTTATCCCAGTTCGATTCTTCCAAGTTGGCACTGCTCTCATGAACTTTCCTATCTGTCGATCTTCCTTCTCGTAGTTCCGCTCCACCTTGCTTTCCGACCTATCACCGTTTCCCCCACCTCAACCCACCTATCACACTCACAGATATCTTGCCTCCTCCTATTTGTCTCTCTATCGCCTCGGCTCACAAGCCTCATTCCTAATGAAAGGCTCTTGCCTGAAACGTCGATTCTCCTGCTCCTCGAATGCTGGCAGCCCTGCTGTGCTTTTCCAAGACCACACTCTCTATTCAGTGGCGAGGCAGTGGATTTGTGTTGGGGACTGAAGGCAGAGGCCTCAGTTTTGCGTGATTCAATTGTAGGAAATATCTGCTCCAACAGGACAGGATGTCGGACAAGTCCGGACAGTGTTTGACCTCAAGCGAACAGGAGTTGATGGGATTAACATCCAACTGTTGACCTGCTCCTTCTCAGTAGTGGAGGCTGTCTGTATGAAAGATTCTTGCAAAAGTTCGGTCAAATTGTTGCTGTCTACATCTCTTAACTTCAATCCCTATCTTCAGGCACAATCCAGAGTCTGTGATAGACTCTTCCTCATTCTCTTGATTCTTAAAAATATACATCATCAATTTCACAGCATATTAGAAAGGAAATATTGTTTTTTAAATCACTCCACCATGATCTGATGAAGTTGTGCATTTTCTCCCAAATTGAACGTTGATCAGAGTTTGAACATGGAAGGAAAATGCTCCGTTTATATGGGAGAGAATCGTTCACGTGTTGTGTGTGGACATGGCTTCTGCTATCATCAGAACTCACAAACTACAATTGCAGTCATATTTAGGTGAGACTGTAGACATGTGAGGATTCATTTCTCCATCAGAGCTGGAACCCTATGAAAGCAATGACACCTGGAACAAGCTCAGTGTGTGGGAAGGGATACAGTCCTTCTCGGACCTTCTGTGAAACCTGCTCGATCACAATGAGGAGAAATCATTTCAATGTCGAGAATGCGGAAAATGCTTTCAAACGTCCAATGATTGGATTATTCAACACTGTGCTCATACTAATGAGAAACCTTTT
>NW_025197872.1:0-5322 GCF_004010195.1 Chiloscyllium plagiosum
GACTGTGAGGGTTAATGACAGTGAGGGTTACTGACAGTGAGGGTTACTGACCGTGATGGTTACTGACTGCGAGGTTACTGACGGTGAGGTTACTGACAGTGAGGTTACTGACAGTGAGAGTACTGACAGTGAAGGCTACTGACAGAGAGGGTTACGAACAGTGAGGGTTCCTAACAGTGAGGTTACTGACAGTGAGGTTACTGACAGTAAGGGTTACTGACAGTGAGGGTTACTGACAGTGAGGGTTACTGACAGTGAGGGTTACGGACAGAGAGCGTAACTGACAGTGAGGCTTACTGACAGTGAGGGTTACTGACAGTGAGAGTTACTGACAGTGAGGATTACTGACAGTGAGGATTACTGACAGTGAGGGTTACTGACAGACAGTGAGCATACTGACAGTGAAGGCTAATGACAGAGAGGGTTACTGACCGTGATGGTTACTGACTGTGAGGTTACTGACAGTGAAGGCTACTGACAGAGAGGGTTACTGACAGTGAGGGTTATTGACAGTGAGGGTTACTGCCAGTGAGGATACTGACAGTGAGGATTACTGACAGTGACGGTTACTGACAGTGAGGGTTAATGACAGTGAGGGTTACTGCCAGTGAGGATACTGACAGTGAGGATTACTGACCGTGATGGTTACTGACTGTGAGGTTACTGACAGTGAAGGCTACTGACAGAGAGGGTTACTGACAGTGAGGGTTAATGACAGAGAGGGTTACTGCCAGTGAGGATACTGACAGTGAGGATTACTGACAGTGACGGTTACTGACAGTGAGGGTTACTGACAGACAGTGAGGGTACTGACACTGAAGGCTCCTGACAGAGAGGGTTACTGACAGTGAGGGTAACTGACAGACAGTGAGGGTACTGACACTGAAGGCTCCTGACAGAGAGGGTTACTGACAGTGACGGTTACTGACAGTGAGGGTTACTGACAGTGAGGTTACTGACAGTGAGGGTTGCTGACAGTGACAGATACTGACAGTGAGGATTACTGACCGTGATGGTTACTGACAGTGAGGGTTACTGACAGTGAGGATTACTGACCGTGATGGTTACTGACTGTGAGGTTACGGACAGTGAAGGCTACTGACAGAGAGGGTTACTGACAGAGAGGGTTGCTGACAGTGACGGTTACTGACAATGAGGGTTTCTGACAGTCAGGTTACTGACAGTGAGGATTACTGACAGTCAGGTTACTGACAGTGAGGGTTACTGACCGTGATGGTTACTGACTGTGAGGTTACTGACAGTGAAGGCTACTGACAGTGAGGGTTACTGACAGTGAGGATACGAACAGTGAGGATTACTGACAGTGAGGGTTACTGACAGTGAGGGTACTGACACTGAAGGCTACTGACAGAGAGGGTTACTGACAGTGAGGGGTCCTGACAGTGACGTTTACTGACAGTGAGGGTTACTGACAGTCAGGTTACTGACAGTGAGGTTACTGACAGTCGGGGTTACTGACAGTGAGGTTACTGACAGTGAGGGTTACTGACAGACAGTGTGGTTCCTGACAGTGAAGATTACTGACAGAGAGCGTTACTGACAGTGAGGGTAACTGACAGTGACGTTACTGACAGTGAGGTTACTGACAGAGAGCATAACTGACAGTGAGGTTACTGACAGTGAGGGTCACTGACAGTGAGGTTACTGACAGACAGGGTTACTGACAGTGAGGGTTAATGACAGTGAGGGTTACTGCCAGTGAGGATACTGACAGTGAGGATTACTGACAGTGAGGGTTACTGACAGACAGTGAGGGTACTGACACTAAAGGCTACTGACAGAGAGGGTTACTGACAGTGAGGGTTGCTGACAGTGACGGTTGCTGATAGAGAGCATTACTGACATTGAGGATACTGGCAGTGAGGGTTACTGACAGTGAGGGTTACTGACAGTGAGGGTTACTGACAGTGAGGATTACTGACCGTGATGGTTACTGACTGTGAGGTTACTGACAGTGAAGGCTACTGTCAGAGACGGTTACTGACAGTGAGGGTTACTGACAGTCTGGTTACTGACAGACAGTGTGGTTCCTGACAGTGAAGATTACTGACAGAGAGCGTTACTGACAGTGAGGGTTACTGACAGTGAGGATTACTGACAGTGAGTGTAATGACAGTCTGGTTACTGACAGACAGTGTGGTTCCTGACAGTGAAGATTACTGACAGAGAGCGTTACTGACAGTGAGAGTTACTGACACTGAGGATTACTGACAGTGAGTGTAACTGACCGTGAGGGTTAATGACTTTGAGGTCACTGACCGTGAGGATTACTGACAGTGAGGGTTAAAGACCGCGAGGGTTACTGACAGTGAGGAAACTGACAGTGAGGGTTATTGTCAGTGATGGCTACTGGCAGTGAGGATTACTAAGAGTGAGGATTACTGACAGTGAGGGTTGCTGACAGTGAGGGTTACTGACAGTGAGGATTATTGACAGTGAGGTTACTGACAGTGAGGGTTACTGACAGTGAGGAAACTGACAGTGAGGGTTATTGTCAGTGATGGCTACTGGCAGTGAGGATTACTAAGAGTGAGGATTACTGACAGTGAGGGTTGCTGACAGTGAGGGTTTCTGACAGTGAGGGTTATTGACAGTGAGGTTACTGACAGTGAGGGTTACTGACAGTGAGGATTACTGACAGTGAGGGTTCCTGACAGTGAGGGTTACTGTCAGTGAGGGTTACTGACAGTGAGGGCTACTGAAAGTGAGGTTACTGACAGTGAGGATTACTGACAGTGAGGTTACTGACAGTGAGGGTTAATGACAGTGAGGGTTACTGACAGTGAGCATTACTGACAGTGAGGGTAACTGACAGTGAGAGTTATTGACAGTGAGGGTTAATGACAGTGAGGTTACTGACAGTGAGGATTACTGACAGTGAGGGTTACTGCCAGTGAGGATACTGACAGTGAGGTTACTGACAGTGAGGGTTACTGCCAGTGAGGATACTGACAGTGAGGTTAGAGACAGTGAGGGTTACTGCCAGTGAGGATACTGACAGTGAGGATTACTGACAGTGAGGGTTAATGACAGTGAGGTTACTGACAGTGAGGGTTACTGACAGTGAGGGTTACTGACAGACAGTGATGTTCCTGACAGTGAGGATTACTGACAGAGAGCGCTATTGACAGTGAGGTTACTGACAGTGAGGGTTACTGACAGTGAGGATACTGATACTGAGGATACTGACAGTGAGGTTACTGACAGCGAGGATTACTGACAGTGAGGGTTACTGACAGTGAGGGTTACTGACAGTGAGGGTTACAGACAGTGAGCATAACTGACAGTGAGGGTAACTGACAGTGAGAGTTACTGACAGTGAGGGTTAATGACAGTGAGGTTACTGACAGTGAGGATTACTGACAGTGAGAGTTACTGCCAGTGAGGATACTGACAGTGAGCATTACTGACAGTGAGGGTTACTGACAGTGAGAGTAACTGACAGTGAGGGTTAATGATAGTGAGGTTACTGACAGTGAGGATTACTGCCAGTGAGGATACTGACAGTGAGGGTTACTGACAGTGAGGGTTACTGCCAGTGAGGACACTGACAGTAAGGATTACTGACAGTGAGGGTTAATGACAGTGAGGTTACTGACAGTGAGGGTTACTGACAGTGAGGGTTACTGACGGTGAGGATACTGACAGTGAGGGTTAGTGACAGTGAGGGTTACTGCCAGTGAGGATACTGACAGTGAGCATTACTGACAGTGAGGGTTAATGACAGTGAGGTTACTGACAGTGAGGATTACTGACAGTGGGGGTTACTGCCAGTGAGGATACTGACAGTGAGGGTTACTGACAGTGAGGGTTACTGCCAGTGAGGACACTGAGAGTGAGGATTACTGACAGTGAGGGTTAATGACAGTGAGGTTACTGACAGTGAGGGTTACTGACAGTGAGGGTTACTGACGGTGAGGATACTGACAGTGAGGGTTAGTGACAGTGAGGGTTCCTGCCAGTGAGGATACTGACAGTGAGGATTACTGACAGTGAGGGTTAATGACAGTGAGGTTACTGACAGTGAGGGTTACTGACAGACAGTGATGTTCCTGACAGTGAGGATTACTGACAGTGAGGGTTACTGACAGTGAGGGTTACTGACAGTGAGGGTTACAGACAGAGGGGATTACTGACAGTGAGGATTACTGACAGTGAGGGTTACTGACAGTGAGGGTTACAGAGATTGAGGATTACTGACAGTGAGGGTTCCTGACAGTGAGGGTTACTGACAGTGAGGGATACTGACAGTGAGGTTACTGACAGTGAGGGTTACTGACAGTCAGATTACTGACAGTGTGGTTACTGACAGACAGCGTAACTGACAGTGAGGTTACTGACAGTGAGGGTTACTGACAGTGAAGTTACTAACAGTGAGGGTTCCTGACAGACAGTGTGGTTTCTGACAGTGAGGATTTCTGACAGAGAGCGTTACTGACAGTGAGAGTTACTGACAGTGAGGTTACTGACAGTGAGGTTACTGACAGTGAGGGTTACTGACAGTGAGGTTACTGACAGTGAGTGTAACTGACCTTGAGGGTTAATGACTGTGAGGTCACTGACCGTGAGGATTACTGACAGTGAGGGTAACAGACAGCGAGGGTTACTGACAGTGAGGATTACTGACAGAGAGGGTGACTGACAGTGAGGGTGATTGACAGTGAGGGTTACTGACAGTGAGGGTTACTGACAATGGAGGTTACTGACAGTGAGGATTACTGACAGTGAGGATTACTGACAGTGAGGGTTACAGAGAGTGAGGGTTACAGAGAGTGAGGATTACTGACAGTGAGGGTTCCTGACAGTGAGGGTTACTGACAGTGAGGCTTACTGACAGTGAGGTTACTGACAGTGAGGATTACTGACAGTGAGGGTTACTGACAGTGAGGGTTACAGACAGAGGGGATTACTGACAGTGAGGGTTACTGACAGTGATGGTTACTGACAGTGAGGATTACTGACAGTGAGGGTCACTGACAGTGAGGGTCACTGACAGTGAGGATTTCTGACAGTGAGGGTTCCTGACAGTGAGGGTTACTGACAGTGAGGGTTAATGATAGTGAGGTTCCTGACAGTGAGGATTACTGACAGTGAGGGTTACTGACAGTGAGGGTTACTGACAGTCAGGTTACTGACAGTGAGGATTACTGACCGTGATGGTTACTGTCTGTGAGGTTACTGATAGTGAAGGCTACTGTCAGAGAGGGTTACTGACAGAGAGGGTTCCTGACAGCGACGGTTACTGACAGTGAGGATTACTGACAGTGAGGTTACTGACAGTGAGGTTACTGACAGACAGTG
>NW_025197873.1:0-5322 GCF_004010195.1 Chiloscyllium plagiosum
TCTGTGATTGGAGGCTCGTGTCCATTGGTGTACAAATGGGGATCAGTGCTGTGTCTCTTAATATTTGTGATACGGAGGTGTTGGTGTTGGGCTGGGGTAGACAAAGCTAAAAATTGCATAACACTAGGTTATAGCCCAAAAGGTGTATTCGGTGGCACGAGCTTTCGAAGTGCTTCATCAAAGCGCATATCCACGTGATAAAGAAGCAGCACTTCGAAAGCTTGTGCCTCCAAATAAATCTGTTGACTTTTAGCTGATGTTTTCTGATTGTAAACCTTATCATAAAGGATGCAGCTGTGAATATGGACGAGGGGTGGGGAGTGTCATAAGTAAGTTTGTGCTTGATACAAAGATTGACCGGGTAGTTGGCAGTAAGGAGGAAGGCCTTGTGTTGCAGGAAGATACAGATGGAATGGTCAGATAGTCACATCAATGGCAGATGGAATTGAATGAGGTCATGCATTTGGGAGAAGGAACCAGGCAGGGGAGGATTCAATGAATGGCAGCACACAAGGAAGCTCAGATCATGCTTTTCCACACATCCCTGAATGTGGCTGGACAGGGTAACACACAATTTGAGAAAGCGTACGGGAGCACAAACACAGCTGACACACATCAAAGCATAGATTATAAGAGCTATGCAGAACTTTCGTTAGGCCAAGATGGAATGCTGTGTGTAGCTCTGGGAGCTACATTACAGGAAGGATGTGATTGTAGTGGCGGGTGCAGAGGAGATTCACCAGGATGTTCCCTGGGATGGAGCATATCAGCTATGGAGAAAGGCTGGGTAAGCTCGGGTTGTTTACATTGGAGCGGAGAAGCCTGGGGGGGAGAGCGTGGATAGACAGCAACTGGTCCTTTTAATCAAAGTGAAGGGTTTGAGGTTTAGTGAAGATTTGAGGACTGTTTTTCACCCAATGTGTGCTGTGGTCTAGGATGCACTTTGAGAGAGGGGAATTGTCACAGTAACCTCAAAACCATTAGAAAATACATGGTTGTGCACTTGAGATGCCAACCAATTCACAGCGACGGGTTTTGTGTGGGAAAGTGTGGCTAATGTAGTACATTTCCAAAACTGCACCTAACCATCGGAGTGGCCTTGATCTGGCCCTGTGCAGCAGGTCCGAAGGGCTGAATGGAACATCAGAACATAGGGCTGAGGGACACGAGTGGGCCATTCGGCCTTTGACACTAATCCACCAGTAAATATAATTGGGGCTCATCTCATTGTTGTCCCAGCTGCACTTTTCTCTCCATGCACCATTATCCCTAATTCACGTATGGAAAATCAGACGATGCTAGCCTCAATATAATATAATGATTAAGCCAAACCAAACTTCTGGGAAAGAGAATTCCCACTTGAACGAATTCCCACTTTGTGATTTTTTTCTCACACCATTTGTGAGTGAGGATGGAGGGTGTCACTCTTTCCTTTTCTAGTTCCACTCTTCCAATGCTCACAATTTTTTTTTAAATGTAACCAGCTTGGTGATATGGCCGATGATAAAGGTCTCAGACTGGGTCAGGTTCAGTGACAGGAACAAGTCAGGCAAATTTCTTGATTACCTCGATAACCCTATTTCTAAAGCCAACTCGTGTTCACATTTTTCTGGCCTGATTTCTCCGTTGACTATACGCTTACTGCCATTATACTCCTCTGGGGATCCACTTAATTTCAGTTCTGTTTACCTGACATATGCCTCCTTTCTTACCTTGACCAGAGCATCAATATTTCTAGCCATCCAGCACTCCCTGCACCAACCAGCCTTGCCCATCTCATGAATGAGAACACATTGGCTCTGGACTCTCTGAAACCAAGTTTTGATTGCCTTGCATTTTCCAACCATCACTTTACCTGCGACTAGAGTATTCCAATTAGCCTTTCACAGGACTCACCTAACACTTTCAAAATTGGCCTTGTTCCAAGTTAGAACTTTATTGCTTACATCAGGTCTTTCCTATTCCATAACTAGTTTAAACGTAATATTTATGCGCAACAGACTTGAAATGTTAACAAAACACTTCCTGCCCCTCTGTATCAGGCTCGAGAGGCTGCATGGGATCCTCCTGTCCCTCTATAACAGCCACGAGACTTTAAATGACACATCAACCCCTGGATTACTATCAGCCAGTAAACTGAATCTGATGGAGGTCCATCCCTTCTCAGTTACAGAAACAATGAACTTCAGGTGTCCTCTCAGTGACACCTCATATAGCTGTAGCAACAAATCCTTTTATTTTGAATGATTCTGTTGGCAAAATGAGCGAATATTCCAGAGTTCCACCTTTTCAAGTAACAGCAGGCTAATATGGACTGAATGGCCTTCTCCTATCTCTTTGTAAGAGGCTCATAGGCATAGAATTGCTTCAGCCTGTTGCTGAGCAGCAGTCTCCATTCTCTGCCTCAAGGTTATGAAAGGATTTGAAAACATGGCACTTAAAACCCGGAGTACCCTCACACTGGTCATTAAGTATCATACTGTAGAACTGCTTCCTTTCGTAAACAGAGTAGAACATATATAGACCCCTGCAGTGTTCTTAATACTCTCATATACAACTAAAAAAAAGATTAAAAATATTTAAAGATTTATGGTCCATCCCTCAGCAACCCTCATCCATTCCACCCAAAACCGGTAAATGTTCCCTTTTATAGTGATATGAAAAGTGATGTATGGAATTGGATAACTGATCCTATTTGTTCAGTGACTGCGATTAATGCCAATCTCCATGGATTCTAATTATGCCAGTGGAGGGTTTCCATCTTTTAATGATAAATAGATGTCGTTCAATGTGTTACTCCATAACATGAGCGGGACCATCACCAACAGCACTGACAGGGATCAACAGATCCGGAGAGAGGGGGAGGAGAGATCAGAATCTGAGAACATTAGACTGGAATGAACTAAACATGGACCAGAATCTGAGAACATTAGACTGGAATATTCCAACAATAGACAGGAGCTTATCCGATTATGTTTGGTACCTTTCTGCATTTTATTGGTTGTCATTATCATTGCAGATCTATTATGCTCTTCGCATTATTCAATATTTTTATTATCCCTTCCTGGCTATCGTTGGTGTTCCCGGTAAGTGTAACTGTCCATTTTTTTATAAACCAGTTATGACTGTATTATTGGTCTTTCATATATTCTACACTTCTACCCACTATTATTGTTCCAGTTGAAACTCTGAATCCAGATATTTACTCTACAGACCTCTACAACTACATCAATGAAGGTGTTCAATTACTGTCTCCCTCTGCTTTGGCAATGTTACTGATGGGTCTTTATGTTGATCTACTCAGTTTCAGCAGATAACCGCAATGTATTGTATCTTTGCCTTTTTTTAAATATTAAGAGCATGGAGGTCACTGTCTGCTGTCCTGGTTACAGACCCCACTTCCTTCCAGTGTTTCCAACCCATCCCTGACCAATATCTGCGGCTGTAGCAGACGAGTTGATTCTTGACACCATGCCCTGACCATTTCTAACTTGAAATACTCACCACTCCACAATGTATCTCACTGACTTATTCCATCTCCTGTTTGAACCTTGACGCTCCCGCTTTCAAACCTGCCCAAGCAAATCTGATTCGAACTCACACCAATTTCCCATCCATCTGTCATTCATGTGCACGCGGATATATATTGCTATTTTTATGGCAATGCCTTTATTGAACATTTTCAAACACTTTACCTCATCTGTCCATGAAAATTCTCTCGTTCTCTCTCTGTCGATTATCCAAAAGCCTGCCATTTGTTCGTATTTAAAATAGTTTCCTCCACGTGCGTTCCTTCTCAATGAGTTCGCATCAACCACGCCAATCGCATGCACACACGCACTGTCTCTCTCACACTCTGATGAACACACACACACACGCACGCACAGAGAGCAAACCTTCCCATTGTAGGCAGTAACCTGATGCGAGTGTGGTTAGCATATGATAGTAAAGTTTGCAATACTCTCTATGCTGGGCAGATAGTGCAGTTTACTGAGCAACACACTAGCCTGCTCTGCGCAGCTCTCCATGCTGAGCTGTCATCTTGTCCCAGTTTATGTTGTTTGTGGTGTTCTATCAAGCAAATTGAGAATTTGATGTAACAAACCATTTCAGCTGATCTGACAATGCCTTTATTCAATGTTCTCATTCTCATAATTTTACTGCCGAAGATCTCACTTCTCCAGTTAGTCCCACTGTTCTGTCTTTTTTCCCATATTTCCGCAACCTCCTCCCAGTTAATTAACTGTCTGTTTCTGTCTTTAATATGAATCTCTGTCCCTCTGCATCTTTCCCTGGCCTTGGGTTTTGGCTATATTTTGTATCGAGTGCTGGCATTGTGTAGCTCAGAAACAGTGAAATGGTGTGTGTTAGGCTGTTTTTCATTTCCCGGTATGTCCCATGTGATGGCCCATTGACGGCGTGTTTCAGAAGTTATGCGACGCATCCTTGTAACTTGGAGTGTACCTGTGTTTGCCCCACTCAGGTGACCTTGCAATCAGTAACACGGGGAAGCCCATGGAGTAAAGGACCAGGCACCTAAATTGTGTGACAATGCTGTCACTCTTTTTTTTAAAAAGGTCATTTTCTCTTTTTTTTGAACAAGAGATCTTAAAGTCCAAACTGCTGACTGTTAACGGCTCAAGTAAATAACTTTTAGGGTTTTAGGGTTTTTAATAAATAGCAGTAATAATGGCCAGCTCGCATAGACTAGGCTTTCTAGTTTTTTTCCTGATAGCTGTAAGTCACCAGGTGCTTGTGTCCCAGAAGGGTTGGAAGTTTTAGTAAATTATCCCTAGTTGCTATTCTCTCTGAAGCTTCACTTGATGCTATTTCCTCCTGGATTGGAGAACTGTATGTCTGAATGCGCCTTTTTACCATGGCGTGTTTTAGGTGATATTAGTATATTGGAACAGTTCATTTCTGGAAGGTTTTGTATCCACTGTTCGGTTAAGGTTTCCAATAGTTAAGTTATTCTAAAATCCTCTTCATTTTCTATGGATTTTCATTAGAGTGTTTAAATATATTGTGTTTTAATTAATGGTGAGTGGTTTGGCGAGTAGCATCACATCTGGAACACCCACTTCACATCTACCTTTAAAATAAGAAAAGGTTCGCATCCAAGCTTCCCACTTGAAATAGTTTGAGGCGGTCTGGTTGGTCTATAGCAAACTGTAGACTCTTGTCTGGTTCTAAATCGATAATACCAAATTGGGTTTGAATTACAATCCCTCCAATGTGCAAACAGGCCATTCGACCCAACAAGTCCACACCGACCCTACGAGGAGTAGGCTCCCCAGAAACATTCCTCTACACTATTATTAC
>NW_025197874.1:0-2207 GCF_004010195.1 Chiloscyllium plagiosum
GAGCTGAAAGGCGCGATAAAAGTGCATCTTTATAACTCGACCATTGCCATATTATTAATCTCTCTGCTCATGAAAATGGATCCTTCATATCCATTCTATCTGTCATCAATGCCGAGTATGTTCCCCTCACAGTTGAGTTTAAACGATTTCTTGTTGGATGAGTTATCTCTGCAACTCCAGAAAAACCGTCTCAACAACTCGATATGTTCTCAGGTCTGCTCATTTCTTGACATACAGGAAACTTGCGTTCTGAACCCGAAACGGATCTGACTCAAAACGTTATCTCTGTCTCTCTATTAAAAGATGATAAAAAACGCATGGGATATATATAGGTTTCACTGAGTTGATTTGAAACAAGTTGTGTTTTTCCATTAATCGTCTTCACTCCTCGTCCCCTGTCAATTGCCCTGATAAGAGGCAGCAGTTCCTCCTGACCATTTACTCGCCCATCCACACCTCTTTCTCCCACATCATTCTAAACGTCCCCAATAAATCTCCCATTAATCTTCTTTGCTCCAAACAAAACATTCCCAGAGTCGTGAATCTCTCCAGAAAAGGAGTTTTATTTATCTCTCTACATGGTGCAAAGCAGAGGATTGTGGAAAGATTCTGGGAACATGTTGCCACTTGTCAAGTGGGAAAACTGTCAACAAGCAAAACAGAAATCCCAGCCTCGAACTTTGTGAATCTTTCGATATTCCTTTGGATGCGGATTCAGAGGAAAATGAAGGGTGAAATGGCCGACTGGTCAGAGACAGTTTTGAAAATTTTCCGTTCTTTCGGAGGCCGGTCCTTTGACTCTGATGTACTCCGGACATGAACTGATCTGTGACATTGATGGATTCACGTTCCTGCACGTCAGGATGTTAAATCTCATCTCATCTCCGGGGCAATTAGAAAACGCGGGAACAGATAGGACACTGAAAGGCTGGGAGTTAGACCATCCCAGGAGGAGGATAACTGATTTCCGGTGTCTTGCGTGTGTTTATAAAGGGTGGGATCAGACTATTACCATGTCTTCACCGTGAATTGCCCAGGATTTATTTTGGAAAAGTCATACTAATTAAGGATGATTGTCAATATGGGAGGAGCAGGCTGCAGCTTGCATTGCGGATCAGTGATGCCATTGGCTCATCAGTCTCTGTGACAATGTTAGTCAGTGCGTTCGGCTCTTCACTGACAGGTTGCTGTTCTCCCACGAGCCAGGAACAGAGCGACAGCTGTTCTCACACAACCTGTTTTTTTTTGTCCGCACAGTTCCGGGTTTTTATTGAGGTCAGAAATATATTCCTCATAAGTCTCGAAGGGAGAAGGTTCCAGTTTTCGGAAAGCTGGTTCCCGGTGACATGCACGTGTCTCCAAAGTGTGAGATCAAACTGTTCCCATTGTCCACAATGAATGCTCCAGGATTAATTTTGGAAACGTCAAACAAATTGAAGACAATTTTCATTATGCGAAGGGCAGGCAAAAGCTTGAATTCACTGACAGTTTGCTTTAGGAGATCCTGCAAGGGACCTACTACAAGGGACTCCCCAGCCTCTATGGAGTAATTAGTCCTCTCTTTTGGCTGTTAACCAGAGGGTGTACCCACGCATGGATCGGCCGCTGTTCTTATCCATCCGACTCCTTTGCTGTGCAATTTCGGATTTTTAATAGGGTCAGTAATATGTACCCAAACGGAAACCAAATCCAGTGAAGAACCACAAATGCGTTTCTGTATTGTTGAATGGCTCGTGAAGGGTTGTGGACACTCGAAATCTCAAACAAAAACAGAAACTGCTCAAGGAACTTGGCAGGTATGACATTACCTGTGAGAGAAAATAGAGTTCACAAAACTCCTGGAGAAGCTCCGAATCGTTGTCTCTGTTTGTCTCTCCCCAGATGCTGCCAGATCTGTTTAGTTTCTCCTGCAATCTCTCCCTTTCTTTTTAACTTAATGATCATTTCAACAATCGACATTGATTACAGAGTCCAAACATGTCCTGACATTTAACCCTGTCGAAACTGTGGTGATTGAATTCAAACAAACCGAACAATGATTGCCTGTCCCTCAGTTCCACAGGGAGGGAGAACTTGAAATAAGTTTTGTAGCGCGCTTCTGCAGATGTTGCCAAATGGTTGAGGCGATGGGCCTTCAATCCACTGTGGATTTCTCATGCAGGTAAGCATTTTGCTGACTGTGATTGAGAGCCGAGAGTGAACTTGAA
>NW_025197874.1:2302-5323 GCF_004010195.1 Chiloscyllium plagiosum
AAGTAACAGGACATTCTTTGCAAAATGTCCCTCGGCGAGGAAGGGATCGAAGCTACTCTCCGCTGATCTTTCTGTCAGTCACGGTATTCATTAGGACATTTCAATTGGTAATAACGGTTGTGTTGCATATTTGTGGAATCAGTCTATATGATAATCAGGATGATGAGACCGTGGTGTCTCATTACCCAGCCGAGAGCAAGCCCTTGCAGCTTACATTCCCTGGCTCTGCTTTTGAAATAAAGATTACTTTCTCGATGTGCCTGTGTTTATATCAAACAGCTCATTGACATTGGGACTGGACGTTCAGGGGAAACTGGAGGTGCGACAGGGATAGACATAGAACAAGACGAGACGTGAAAGTGTTTAGATTTTGCCGTGGGTCCGTTGTTTTATGTGAGGAATGTCTGCTGGGCGCTATCCTGTCATTTCCCAGGAGCCAGAGGGTTTGTTATGGTGGGATTTGTGTTATTGAAAGTTACACATGAGAAGCGTGTTGGACTATTTCAGCTCAGTATCCACTTCATATCACGGCTCACCGCAATGATGCACATTTTCTGCGAAGTGCCTTGTATTCCACTTAAAGCCGCCTTTCTCCGGAGAAACTTGTAGACATAAAGCACATGGAATGGGTATAATCCTGAGGACTCTGTCACGATCGGGGAATGTGCCTATGTGACTGACTCTGTAAGTGAACATGAGAATACGTTCCCCAAAGGGGTTACAACAGTGTTACCAGGTTAAACATCAGTACCATTGTTATGTCATTTAAGATCACAGGGAGAATCTCATTGCTGCAAACCGGGACGAGGATAGATGGATGCCTGATATTGTGCGCTTCACGATAGACGAATGGCCCTTCTCCACTTCTCTCCCACACGCTTTGCAAACTCGAGGCCAGAGAGAAACTGACCTGACGAGAAAATCGCTTCACAACCTTCTACTACCAATTTTGCAAAGTTACTTCTATCTTGCCACCTAAATCATTCATTTAAATGTAAAAAAAGTGGATGTGCGCTCAGCCAATGGGACACCTTTGGTAACAGTCCTCCAGTCTTCGAACGACCCCGCACAACCGTTCTCAGCATCCTGCTATTAAACTAATTTTATATCTAAGTGGAAAACTTACATTTAACTCCATGCGATCTAAATTTATGAATTAGTCAACCATGTGGAACCGTGTAAAAGCTTTTATTAAAGTCCAAGTGAGCAAAGTCTCTCACTTTGTCCTCAGTGATCTTCCTGGTTACGCTCTCAAAAACACAATTGTGTGCAAAACCATGCTGATTATACCGATTCATTCCTTGTACCTAAACATTCATATAAATCCTATCGTTCAGAATTGCACCAACCAACTTACCCACGACCATAACCAGACACAAACGTCTATCGCTCCCAACCTTCTCCACGAAATCTTTTCTAAACAAAGGCACATTAGCCATCCACCGGTCATTCGGCGCCCCACTCGTCATAACAGATGATTAAAATATTTCTACGAAAGGCCCAAAGATTTCATTCCCTAACTTTCCACAAGTTTCCGGTATACAGGAGATCAGATCCCAGAGAAATATCCAACTTAATATTTTCCAAGTCGTCCAGCCCTTCACCTTTTCAATGTGAACTACTTTCAAAACATCAATATTTAGTTGTACCAGTTATTTCGTTCTCCATGGTGTAAACTAAAGCGAAGTGAACATTATATCTCTCTCCATCTGCTGAGGTTCAAGACAAGCATGAGCACTTTCATCTCAAAGTGGTCCTATTTGGTCTCAAGTTCGTAATTACTTGTAGATTCTCTTTAGACTATACTTAACTTTATGTTCTGATGACATCTCATATCCTCGATTGACCTTTATAATGTCCTCCTTAAGAATGCCCCTCCACTCCTTATACCGTTCAAGAGATTCACTTGAAACCATGAATTTATGTCACCTTTTCTTAAAAACAGTTCTTATGACAAGGCGTAAATCTCAGCAATCAACGTTGTTCTAACGGAATACCTACAATGTGGAACCCGGGCCATTCGGACCAAGAAGCCCCCACTAATCCTGCGAAGGGAATCACACCCAAACTCACACCTCTACACAATTCTGCATTTCCCATGACCAGAAAACGTCAGCCACACATCTTCAGTCTGGGGAGGAATGTGCAGACTCCACATACACAGTCGTCCAAAGTAGATATTGAACCAGCATCGCTGAGGCCGCAAGACATTAGTACTCACCACTGAGTCAGCCATTATAAACCTCCTATCCACCACTCAAAACATATCATCACTTAGATATGGGGCCTAGACCTGCTCCTAATGTTCCAAATGCATCTGTCCAGAGCATCCGATTGACTGAGGTGGAAACCTCTGCCCATGCTTTCCTATTCGCTTGAACTGAACGCCTGCATTGTATTTGCCTTCCTAAACACCAACTGAAACTGCATGTTAAACATAAGAGAAAAGTGAACTTTGAATTCCTTCTGCTTTCAGAAAATTGTCTATGCCTCTACTCTTACCACCAAACATATGACCTCACAATTTTCCACAAAGTATCGCAATTGCAACTATTTTTTCAAAGCACTCCATCCGTTCAAGTCATTCTGCAGCATGCCGCTTCATCAATAAGATCTGGCCTTCCACCTATAATTGTGTCTTCTTCAAATGGAGCAACAACAATGGATCCTTCATAAACAATGTGAATAGCTGTGTTGCCAACACTGACTCCTGCTGAACTCCACTATTCACGGGCTGCCATCCTAGAGAAGACCCCTTTACCCAACTGTCTGCCTTCTGCCAGTCAGCCAAGCCTCAATCCATGGTCTCTTATTTAGCAGTTTGCCGTACTGCACCTTGACATATGCCTGGGGAAATTCAAGCTGGTCACCTCCACAGGCTTGACTTCGTCTAACTTGCTCATTACCTTACTCAAAGCTTCTAATATATTTGTCAGACGTGATTTCTTCCTGACAACCTGTGCTGATGGTTCATGTACTCTGTAATTCCATCCTTCCAATGACCTTTGATACCGTGTTTAA
>NW_025197875.1:0-5323 GCF_004010195.1 Chiloscyllium plagiosum
ATGGGCTGAGAAATGGCAGATGGAGTTTAATTCCGATAAATGCGAGGTGATGCATTTTGGGAAAGCAAATTTTCGCAGTACTTATACACTTAATGGTATGATCGTAGGGACTGTTTCGGAACAGAGATACCTTGGAGTGCAGGTTTATAGCTCCTTGAAAGTGGAGTCGCAGGTAGATAGGATAGTGAAGAAGGCGTTTGGTATGCTTTCCTTTATTGGTCAGAGCATTGCGTACAGGAGTCGGAGGTCATGTTGCAGCTATACAGGACATTTGTTAGGCCACTGTTGGAATATTGCGTGCAATGCTGGTCTCCTTCCTATCGGAAAGCTATTGTAATACTTGAAATGTTTCAGAAAAGATTTACAAGAATGTGAACTGGGTTGGAGGATTTGGGCGTTAGGGAGAGGCTGAACAGGCTGGGGCTGATTTCCTGGTGCATCGGAGGCTGAGGGGTGACCTTATAAAAGTTCCAATATTATGAGGGGCATGGATAGGATAAACAGACAAAGTCTTTTACCTGGGGTCGGGGAGTCCAGAACTAGAGGGCATAGGTTTAGGGTGAGAGGGGAAATATAAAAAAGAGATCTAAGGGGCAAATATTTTCACACAGAGGGTGGTACATGTATGGAATGAGCTGCCAGAGGAAGTGGTGGAGGCTGGTACAATTGTAAAATTTAAGAGTCATTTGCATGGGAATATGAATAGGAAGGGTTTGGAGGGATATGGGCCGGATGCTGGCAGGTGGGACTAGATTGGGTTGGGATATCTGGTCGGCATTGACGGCTTGGACGGAAGGGTCTGTTTCCATGCTGTACATCTCTATGACTCTACGAGGCCATTTGACCTCCCAAAGTGCAGCACCTCACACTTTCCAGGATTAAACTCCATCTTGTTTACCTTCAGTATTGGGAAAGCTGACAGATCCAATGGTTTGGGATAGAGTCAGTACACCCCTGAGAAAGGTTGACAGATGAGGAAGAGTCAGTGTAGATTTCTAAACAGGAAATAAAGGTTCACCAATTGTTGGAGTTTGTGAAGTAGTAACAGAAAGACTCAATGAGGGTAGCACTGTTGAAATAGTGGACACAGACCTTCAGGGTCAGACAAGGAAACATTTAGCTCAGGAAATAATTGGGTCAGGAGCAATGTGGATACAGCATTGGCTGAGAGATAGGAAACAGAGTGAAATAGTCAATGGATATTTTCAGGCTGGAGGAAGATCCTTATTAAAGTTTTTCAGTGGTCATGATTGAGAACTTTGCTTTTGCTGAGATTTACTAATGTTCAAAATCTTGGTGAGCATGGGGATAATTTCAATTCTGTTGTGACATGTGCGAAGCACACATTGTAGAACTTCAGTAGGACAGAGACATGTAGATAGAGTGAGCAGTCGGTGTCAGCAGTGGGAATGGGAGAGGTCGGACCAGGGGGCTGCTGGGAAGGTATATTTCCTTCTGAAAGGATTTACCTCACGAATAGGTAGTGGGAAAGCTCTACAGCAATGGGCCCGGACACGGGGATTGATGGACACGTGAACTGATATATTTGGACTGTGGCTAAACCTGAGGCACTGCACTTTTTGTGTCTCCCACCTGTCCTCCCCATCTAACCAAAAAAATAAAGACCCTTTGTGGAGGGCAGGTAAGGTGAGGCTTTTTTATTTCATTTAGGCAATCTTTCTCAGTAATTTAGAGCAGAGGGAATGGAGGCTAGGGCAGTTGCATGCTCCTCCTGCAGGATGTAGAAGACAAGAGTGTCCATGCTGACTTCGCCTCCGGGACGTGCACCCAACTCCATGTCTTCACAGACTGCGTTAGGGAACTGTAGCTGGATGAACTTCGGATCATTCAGGCGGCGGAGGAGGTGATAGAGAAGAGTTACAGGGAGGTCGTCACACCTCAGGTACAGGATAAAGAGAGCTGGGTGACCGTCAGGAGAGGGAAAGGGAATAGGCAGTCAGTGCAGGGACCCCTTGTGGCTGTTCTCCTCAATAATTACTATACCGTTTCAGATACTGTTGGGGGAAGTGACCTACCAGGGGAAAGCTCCAGCGGCCAGGTCTCTGGCACTAAGCCTGGCTCTGTGACTCAGAATGGACGGGGGTGAAGAGGAGAGTGATAGTGATCAGAGATTCAATGGTGAGAGGGTCAGACAGGAAACTCCTGGATGGTATGTTGTCTCCTGGTTGCCAGGGTCAGGGATGACTCGGATTGAGTCTACAGGATTCTTCAGTGGAAGGGTGAACAGCCAGAAATTGTGGTACACATCGGTACCAATGCCAAAGTGCAAAGGAAGGAGGACCTGAAAAGAGAATACAGGGAGTTATACTTGAAGATAAAAGGCAGGACGAGCAGAGTAGCAATCTCAGGATTTGTAGATGATTGGGATACCTTCTGGCAAAGATGGTACCTGTCCGAGGAGGATGGGGAGCACCTGAACTGGAGGGGCACCAATATCCTGGGGCGTGGGGGTGGGGGGTGGGGGAGGTTTGCTATAACTCTTCGGGAGCATTGAAAATATGTTGGCATTGGGACGGGAACCAGAGATAAAGATCCGAGGGTGTAGTAGCTTGTGAACAGCCAAATACAGTGTGCAGGGAGTCTGTGAGGAGCGATAGGGCAAAGGTACAATTAGTGTGATGTGTTGAAGTGTATCTCCTTCAATGCAAGAAGTATCAGGAATAAGGGTGACATATTCAGGGCATGGATCAGTATCTGTAGTTGCAAAGTTGTAGTTCTTACAGAGACTTGGATCTCACAGGGGCAGGAATAGTTGTTGGATCTTCCGGGGTTCAGATGTTTCAAAAGGAATACGGAGAGAGGTAAAAGAGGTGAGGGAGTGGCATTGATAATCAGGGATAGTATGCCAGCTACAGAAAGGGAGGTCGTCTGCAGAGTCCGTATGGGTGGAAGTCAGATACAGGACAGGAGCAGTCACTTTCTTGGGAGTTATCGACAGACACGGAGGAGCAGATTGATAGGCAACGTTTGGAAAGTTGCTTTGTTGTCATGGATGACTTCAACGTTGTTAATATTGATTAAATCGTCCTTAGAGTAAATTGTTTCGCTAGAAGAGATTTTGTCAGGTAAGTCCCAAAAGGATTCCTGTCTCAATATGTGAGTAGGGAGGAGGGACTTGGGGGAGGGGCGTCGGAAATGTGATAGGTGGAAAGAGGTCAAGATGAGGGTGATAGGTCAGACTGGGGTGGGGGCGGAGAGGTCGGGAAGAAGATTGCATGTTAGGAAGGCGGTGCTGAATTCGATGGATTAGACTGAGACAAAGTGAGGGGAGGGGAAATGAGGAAACTGGAGAAATCAGAGTTCATCCCATGTGGTTGGAGGGTGAAATCCGAGTTCATCCCTTGTGGTTGGAGGGTTCCTAGGCGGAAGATGAGGCGCTCTTGTTCCAGCCATCGTTTTGTTGTGGTCTGGCGATGGAGGAGTCCAAAGACCTGCATATCCTTGTGGAGTGGGAGGGGGAATTGAAATGTTGAGCCACAGGGTGGTTGGGTTGGTTGGTCCGGGTGTCCCAGAGGTGTTCTCTGAAACGCTCCGCAAGTAGGCGGCCTGTCTCCCCAAGATTTTCTGTTGCCTCTAGTGCCATGGACACAACTACTGTACCAAGTGTAATAGACTAAGGACACACCTGACAGCCCAAAACTCCGCACCCATGAGGCATTGTGGACCAACAATAGCATGAGACTAGTATGCTGTCAGGATCTGTCATTTCATCGTCTGAAATATCCCTAACTCCTCCATAACCGTTAAATCAGGAGATCAGTCTGGTGAAATGTGAAAGTTTTGTGAATAAATGTTGTAGCTGCAGGCTTTCTATAGACTATTGACTCAAAACCAAAACTAACAAATCAAAATCTTTATGATGGGGGAATTTGATGTACTCAAATCTATCAGAAATTCTATCACAGACTTATCCTAAGTCCTTCTTGCCCACTCCTTCGCCCTCCGCAACCGCCCAAGCCTCTCATCTATAATCTCTTGCGCCCTCACCAAAGGTAATCATGGATTATAGGAAGGCATTTGGTAAGTTTCCCCATGTTAGGTTCATTCAGAAAGTAAGGACATATGGGATACAGGGAAATCTGTCTGTCTGGGTATAGAATTGGCTGGTCCATAGAAGGCAAAAGGTGGTAGTAGATGGAAAGTATTCTGCCTGGAGCTCGGTGACCAGTAGTATTCCACAGGTATCTGTTCTGGGACGTCTCTTTGTGATTTTTATGAATGACTTGGATGAAGAAGTGGAAGGGTGGGTTAGTAAATTTGCCGATGACACAGAGGTTGATGGAGTGGTGGATGCTGTGGAGGGCTGCTGTAGTTTGCAATGGGACACTGAAAGGATGTCGAGCTGGGCTGAGAGGTAGCAGATGGAGTTCAACCTGGAACAGTGTGAAGTGATTCATTTTGGAAAGTCACATTTGAATGAAGATTACAGGGTTAAAGGCAGGACTCTTGGCAGTGTGGAGGAACGGAGAGATCTTGCAGTCCTTGTCCATAGATCCCTCAAGGTTACCACTGCAGTTGATCAGGTTTTTAAGAAGTTCTTTGGTGTGTTGGCTTTCAATGGCTGGGGAATTGAGTTTAAAAGCCACAAGGTTAGCTGCAGCTCTGCGGAGCCCTGGTTAGACCACATTTGGAATATTGTAATCAGTTGTAGTCAGAGATAGGTTCTATACACAGAGAGTAGTGGACGCATGGAATGCAGTGCCAACGGTGGCAGTAGAGTCAGACACATTAGGGACATTTAAATGACTCTTGGATAAGTACTTGGAAGATAGTACAATGAAGGGTATGTAGGTTAGTCTGATCTGAGAGTAGGATAAAAGGTCAGCCCAATATCGAGGGACAAAGGCCCTGGACTGTACTGTACTCTTCTATGTGCGATGTTCTTTAGAAGTGTGAACGGATGCAGTTTGATCAATTCAAACGAGATTCCAAGACCTGGTTGTATAAATGCAGGTAGAGACATCAGTAAGGAAAGCAATCAGTTCCCTGGGGTTTATTAACAAGTCATTGAGCATAAGACCAAAGAGGTGATGTTGGACTGTAGAAGATGCTTATTTGAGTTCGGCTGGAGTATTGCATACAGTTCTAGATGCCACATCGGCTCAGTAGCTCAGTGGTTTGCCTTGCTGTCTCACCGCACCAGGGACCGAGATTCAAATCCAGCCTCGGGTGACTGTCTGCGTGGAGTTGTACATTCTCTCCATGTTTGTTAGATTTCCTCTGGGTGCTACAGTTTCCTTCCACAGTCCAAAGATGTACTGGGTAAATCAATTGGCCAGACTACTTTGCCCACAGTGTCCAG
>NW_025197876.1:0-1497 GCF_004010195.1 Chiloscyllium plagiosum
ATAAGAGAGATATTTGCCTCTTTCAGCGAAGGCTGGACACAGCCCTTACTATATGCATAGTTATACATGTCCATGAGTGGACCAGCCAATATTTCTGTAAATTCTTTTAAGAATTCAGCTTGAACACCATCTGGGCCCGGCGCCTTACCATTCTGAAGTTGCCTAATTGCATCAAGTATTTCTTGGAGTGTAAGAGGAGCATTTAGGACCGATACTTGTCCCGGAATTAGGCCTGGAAAAGTCAATTTTTTAAAAAATGACTGCATCCTCCTCGTCCTATCTTCACAATCCTGCGATTTATATAACTCAGAATAAAATTCTCTAATGATCGCATCTAACTTTTTATGATCATGAGTCAAAATACCCGTACATTCCTTGATAGATGTAATAGTCTGAGGGGCTCTTTTTTTCTTTGCAAGAAATGCTAAGTATCTACCCGGTTTTTTCGCCATATTCATATAATCTTTGTTTTGCAAATAATATTCCCCTCTTAGCCGTTTGAGTAAGCCTAGTGTTTAGAGCTGTCCTAAGAGCTGTAATCCTTTGCAATTTAATAATAGAAGGTCTATCAGTGTATGCTGTTTCAGCCGCTTTTAAGCGGGCTTCAAGCAGACGCTGTTGTTCTCCCTTCAATTTCTTCTGGGTCGCTGAGTAGGAGATGATCAAACCTCGCGTGTAAGCTTTGATGATCTCCCACATCATTGACGGGTTGCTAGCTGTACCTGAATTAATTTCTATAAAAGTTTAAAATTCTTGAGAGAAGTACTTTACAAATTTACTATCTTTCATTAGGAAGGGGTCCAGACGCCAATGCCGAGGGGATGTCCCATTGTTCCTCGCCTTAGTTTCCATATATACAGCAGAGTGGTCAGAAATTGCTATACTACCTATTTTACAGGATGATACGGAATTTAAAAAAATCGAGGGGGCAAAAAACATATCAATTCTAGTATGGCATTTATGTGGATTGGAATAGAAAGAGAAATCTCTGCCCTGTGGATGAAGACATCTCCATACATCTACTAATCCTAATTCTTTGTTCAGATCCATCAATTGTCTAGATCTGGGAGATACTCCTGCAGTACTCTTGGGAATCCTGTCTATTTCCGGATCCATAATACAATTAAAGTCTCCCCCTATAATTATATGACGGGCATCAAAAGCCATCAATTTTGAAAAGGCTTCCGTTATAAATTTAAAGGGGTGTGCCGGGGGGCAGTACAAATTTAAAATCCCATATTCCTCTCCATTTATGAAGGCTTTAATCAAAATATATCATCCAGATTTGTCTTTTATCTGCTTTAGGATTTTGAAAGGGAAATTATTCTGAACAAGAATAACAACTCCCCTGCTTTCTGAGCTAAAAGAAGAAAAAAAGGCCTGATCAAATCCGCCCTGTCGTAATTTCAAGTGTTCTTTATCCGACAGGTCTGTCTCCTGTAGGAGAGCTATATCAACTCTTTCCTTCTTAAGATCTGATAATATTTTCTTCCTTTT
>NW_025197876.1:1647-3364 GCF_004010195.1 Chiloscyllium plagiosum
ATTAAATATAATAATACAAAATAACAAGGGGAAAACAACCCCGCTCCTAGAGACAGAGGTAAAATTGAATAAGGTAACCACCTCCCCCCACCAACATTAACCAAATCCCCCAGCTTTTATATGTATATACACACACATATGCATACATCCCTCATATATACATAAAATAATAACAGAAAACAACCCCAAGGTGGGTGGGGGGGTTGAAATTCAAATCCCTCTCCCCACCCCCCATGATAATATTAAACAGTAAGGTAAGAGAAAAAAGGGGGGGATATAAACCAAAGCGGGGGGAAAGGCAAACCAACATCCATTATGTCTTACAGTTTATCTAAGAGAGTCCAAGAATTCCTTAGCCTTTTCTGGTGATCCAAAGTTATATACGGATCCTTCATGGTTAAAGCGTAACGTCGCTGGGTCGCATAAGGAGTACTGAATATTTAAGTCCCTTAAACGCTTCTTCGCCTCGTCGAATGCCTTCCTCTTTCAAACCAGAGCCGGGGAAAAGTCCTGAAATAGCATGATCTTGGATTCTTTATACATCATAGCTTGGTAGTCTTTTCCGAGATTTCTAGAGGCTTCTAGGAGTATCTGCCTCTCCTTGTAGCTCTGCCGCCGGAACAGGACCGGGCGTGGGCGCTGGTTCGAGCCGGGTCCGCGTATTGCGACCCGGTAGGCGCATTCCACCCTTACCTGGCCTGATCCAGCTTGCAGATTTAAAAGCTGTGGCAGCCACTGCTCCAGGAATGCTGTAAGCTGGCCTTCCTCTTCCCGTTCGGGAAGGCCCAGCAAACGAATATTTTTTCGACGACCTCGATTATCGAGGTCGTCAATATAATTTTCCAAGGTCCGAACTCGCTGCTCGAGAGTCCGGACCTGATCCACAGCCGATTGCGCTGTAGTTTCAGAGGTCGCGGCCTTTAACTCCGCCCCTCCGACTCGGCGCTCGATTTCTTGGATTTCTCGGTGTTGCTTCTGCAGTGCGGCCGACAGCGAGTCCTAAAGATGTCTGGATTCTGCAGATCTTCGAATCCAGCTTGGAAATCATTTCTGCAAGGCTTGTCACTGTAGGTAAGTCCCCCGGGGCGGCTGTGGACGCCTCTGCTGCAGCTGGAGAGGGTGGGGGAGGGGTTCCTGCTTGCTGAGAGCTGCGGGCTCCCTTCCCTTTAGTCATTTTTACTTAGGATTAAATTGTTTAAATATATTATTACACAACTAATTAAATTACACAACTATTATAAATGATTTGGTGAGCGTGGTAGTGGGTGGGTGACCCACTGTACCCAAGTCTTGGAGGAGCACGAGAGGCACAGTCTTGCTGGGTCGCCGCCATCTTGGATCCCCCATCTCAGTCTTAAATATACTTAACGACCTGTTCTCTACAGCTTCCATAAATCCCGACTATCTGGCTGAAGAAATTTCTCCTTATCTCTGTTCTAAAAGGTCTTCGCTTTATGCTGGGCCCTCAAGTCCTAGTCTCTCCTATCAATAGAAACATCTTTCAAACATCCTCTCTGTCCACGTCATTCAGTATTTGGTAAGTTTCAATTAGATGCCCCAGATCATTCCAAACTCCATCAAATATTGACCCAGAGTCCTCAAATGTTCCACATATGTTAAGCTTTTCATTCCTGGAACCGTTTCTATGAATCTTCTCTGAACACCCTCCAGTGCCAGTGCATCCGTTAATGAGATACCGGGCACAAAACTGCACAAA
>NW_025197876.1:3918-5324 GCF_004010195.1 Chiloscyllium plagiosum
GATTGGGAGGGAGAGTTGAAGTATTTGGCCATAGGGTGGTGGGGTCGTTGTGTGTGTGTGTGAGTGTGTATGTGTGTGTGCGTGAGTGTGTGTGTGTGTGTGTGTGTGTGTGTGTGTGTGTGTGTGTGTGTGTGTGTGTGTGTGTGCCCCAGAGATGTTCCCTGAAACATTCCAAAATTTGACATCCTGTCTCCTCAATGTACAGGAGCAATGGAAACCGTACAATGTCTACGGGGTGCGGAAGGATCCTTTGGGCCTGGGATGGAGGTGAGGGGGGGAGGTGTAGGCGCGTTTTGCACAACTTGGGATGGCAAGTGGAGGTGCCAGGAGTGGATGATGGCTTGGTAGAGTTGCGGGCGTAGACCTAATGAGGGAGTGGTGGAGGGAATGGTCCCCGCAGAATGCTGATAGGGGTGGGGAGGGAAATATATCTCTGGTGGTGGGGTCTGACTGGAGATGACAGAAATAGTGGAGGATGATGACTTGTATTTGGAGGTTGGTGGGATGGAAGTTGAAGACCACGGCGGTCGATCCTTGTTGTGGTAGGAAGGGTGGGGTTCAAGCACAGAGGCTTGGGAAGTTGAGGAGAATCGGTGGAGCACCTTTCTGCAAGCTCTCCACCTCTTCGATGCTACCTGACCCTCTTCATATCTTAGTTTTGTCTGTACATCAGTCTGTCAGTGGCACGGTGGTTTAGTGGTTAGTACAGTACCAGGGACCCAGGTTCGTTTCCCACTTCGGCTGACTGCCAGTTTGGAATTTGCACATTCTCTCCATATCTGCCTGCAGTCCAACCATTTGCAGATTAGATGAAATAAGCATGCTAAATTGCCCAGATATTACGTTATTTTTCAACAGAAAATGGGTCTGCTTGGATTACTCTTCGGAGGGTTGGTGTAGGACTTATTTTACCAAAAGATCTGTTTCCACACTCTCGTGATTCTAATACTAAAATTAGCCAAAGTGCCCTCAGTTCCTTCATCTCGATCGTTAGCTGTATAATGTGAAATTTGGTGCTCCTAACACTGAGTCTTGTGGAACAATTCTTGTCACTGACTGCCATCGTGAGAAGGCACATTTTACCTTTACTCTCTGCTAGCTTAAATCGATGCTAGCACGTTGCCACTGACACCATGAGTCCCCTTTCTAAATAACCTCCAGTATAGCAATTTGTCAAAGGACGTCTTGAGGTGCACTAAAATAATATCCATTGGCTCTCCTAATTTGCTCAGTACATCCTCAAAACATTTCAGTGTGTTTGTCAGGCATGACCGCCCCTTGATGAAACCATGCTAACTCTGTCCTATTTTACCATCTACATCCAAATATTCAGAAATCGCATTCTTCATGATGGATTTCAGAATCTTACCCATAACTGAGGTTAGGTTAATCAGTCTGTAATTTTC
>NW_025197877.1:0-5324 GCF_004010195.1 Chiloscyllium plagiosum
GAGGTGTTCGGTGGTGGGTGTACCGCGGCCTGAGTTTGTATGAGTTTGTGCATGTTTGAATGTTTACAGTTAGTATAGTGCCTCTGTCAGTTTTGAGACTACTAACTGGGTTTTAAGGATTAAAAATGCAGCCATCTTTTAGCATTGATGGTTCTTTTTTGAAGGGGGGGAGACATGTCACAAAGCTAGTCCCTTTTTTGTCGAAAAGTTGTTCCTTGGCTCAAGGAGAATCTGCCCTGTTTTTTTTTCAGAGGGACAATAAAACGTGCCAAGCTCAGATCAGTCTGGTTTGGTACAGAGATGAAAAGGATTTCAGAGGCGTTTTGCTTATATGGAAATAAATGAGACTTCAGGCCAAAGTGGTCATGCTTTATAAGTGACCACGTGCCAAGCTCAGATCAGTCTGGTTTGGTACAGAGATGAAAAGGATTTTCAGAGGCGTTTTGCTTATATGGAAATAAATGAGACTTCAGGCCAAAGTGGTCATGCTTTATAAGTGACCAGTATAATGAATGGAGAGTGGTGAGCTATTTTAGCTGAACTAGCTGAGATGAGCTGAGCAGTTTGAAGTGGATTATTGAACTGGGAAGTTCAACTGGGAGCTGTGTGGAAACTCTCTCTCATTTCTGACCTTCAACTTCAACCTGGAAGTTTGTGTTCCGTTTGTACTGGTTTATATTGGGAGTTTGCTTATTGGGTAAGTTGTGTACATTTGGAACAGCAGAATTAATTCTAGCTGAATCGGTTTAATTCTGTCGTGATCCTTTATTCTGTTATTTGTGTTGCATTGTTTAATTTTATGAATAAAGTTTTTGCCTGTTTTAAAATCTAGTAGTCAACCTAGCTAAATTACTTCGGCTAATTTTCATTGTACATTTAACGAAACAAGTTGCAAAGGTATGCTCTGGGCTGCCTGCTTAAAAGTGTTTTGAGTAGTCTAGCCTAGTTCACAACATCTCGGAGATGGAAGATGCATCCTTGGGACTTGGCACAAACCAATCACTTTCCCTCCTCGTGGTCAGCAAACCACGTTAACATAACACGTGCAATGGAACCAGGCGGAACAACATGGAGCAGTCTGTCTTTGCAGTCTATGCCTCACAGGTTTGTCGTGTTGCAGCAGCAATGACATCCACCTATTTCAGTCTAACAGTTTGGAGGGGCTGAATGGCCTCTTCTGCTCATGTGTGAGTGTCTCGAGGGACTGAATGTCTTCCTCCTGGCTCGAGGGCAGAGTTTCAAGGACTTCAGTGGGCAGCCCGTGGTTCCTGCTTACTAGCACGTTGTGCTGACTAGACTCTATCTTCCTGAGTCATAAGAGACAAACAGAAGGCTGTAAAAAAACAGCAAGCCAGGCAGCATCATGAGCTGGGAAAGTCAACATTTCAGTTATAACCGTTCTTCAGAACTGGGGTGGGGGGGGATGCAAGTCCTGAGTTATAAGAGACAAACAGAAGGCTGTAAAAAACAGCAAGCCAGGCAGCATCATGAGCTGGGAAAGTCAACATTTCAGTTATAACCGTTCTTCAGAACTGGGGTGGGTGGGGATGTAGGGGGAGCTGCAGTTAAAGAGGGAAGGGAGTGGTTGGTATGGGGAGATCAGGGAGATGGCGAGTTATGGATATGTGGACACAAGTGGTGGGTGCAACATGGTTGGGCGATGGGAGGGATGAATTCGGTTGGAAGCTGAAATGTAGGGTCGTGAGTTGGAATGGTCCCAGTCAATTCCTATTTCAATTCTCTTTCCCAATCCCTTTACAACATGGCCATCGTTGGCCTCCTCCATTGTCACAATGAACCAAACCATAATTTGGAGGAACAAGATCTCATCTATCACCTGTGCAACCGACACCCCAGGGACTCAACATTGAATTCTTCAATTTCAAATTACCTCCCTTCCAATCCCCCCGACTCCCTTCCCAAGACCTCCACTGCCTTCCATTCCTGTGAGGAACCTTTTGTCTGCTACCAACTGGATTCAGCACTCCCATCACCAACCCGCTCATACCCTTCATCTGTCCTCACTTATCCCCACCTCTGCACTCTGCCTTCTCCTTCCTCACCCACCCCCTTATCTATAGACCTCCTTACTCCCATTCACAGTCCTGACGAAGGGTTCTATCCAAGGCATTCACATCTCAAAGTCTTAATGCTGCCATGCTTATTCTGTTCTTCCAGCTTCCTGCGTGTGTATTTTGGATTCCAACACCTGCTGTCTTTTTTTTTTAATTGTCTTCTTGTGTGACAGGCAGGAGTGAGTGAACGCATTGCGTCTCTTGTTATCCAATAGATCTTATGGGCTGAATGGCTTTCTTACATTACTGTGAAACCAGCTAGAGATGCTGAAGGGGTTTCTCTTTCTTATAACCGTGGAAATGTTTAGTGCCCAGCAGTGCTTTTGATTCATGTTACCTCTACATTAACAGCACAAGCTTGAATGTTGTCCAGATTTGATACTTTAGTATCTTAGGAGGTGACTCATTGTTCTGAACATTGTATAATCTTCACAGAACATCTCCATCTCTGATCGTATGACAGAGGGAAAGACATTGATGAAGCAGCTGAAGATGTTTGTGCCGAAGAAGCTACCCTGAGGATTGCCCACAGAGATATCCAGGGACTGGGAGGATTGATATCCACCAGCCCCATTGTGTTCTGAATGATTACTAGTGGGGAGTTTACAACTGATTCCAATCAAGTTCAATTTTGTTCAGTCTCCTTGACGTCTTGCTTTATCAAATCCTGTCTTGATATCAGGGCCAGTCACTTTACACTGTGTTCATATCTTCTATCCATGTCAATAGGCCAAGGTACATGTGTGGGGAGTGTTTACTTCTCTCAAAGGGTAGTGACAGTTGGAACCAGACAGTTAGGGGAGGCTACGTCACTGAAATGTTTGGGGAGTGCGAGTGGGTGTCCAATGGATTTTGACACGACAGGGAGTCGAGGGCGACAAAGAATTGGGCATGAAAGAGAAATTGCGGCCGAGTGCAAATTAGCCCTGACTTACTGAATGGAAAGGCAGGTCTGCGGGGCTATGTAGCCTGGTTTTATTCTAGTATACCCCATAGTCCAGACACTTTGTGGCCTCTTCCTTTTCCCATGTTACTGACTTCAAGTAGCTGAATAGACTGATCCTGTTGCTGTGCAACTGGATACTGGTGCTGCATGATCTGTTACAGTTTTATAGGCCCTAGGGGCTTATTGGTCTCCTCCTGTAATTGTATATCAGGCTCCAGGGTCTAGAAAGCCTCATTCTGTTCTGCTCTAACTAAAATCCATATTGAATAAATCTACCGCCCTTGGAGAAAGTGAGCACGGCAGATGCTGGAGATCAGTGTCGAACAGTGTAGCACTGGAAAAACACGGCAGGTAAGGCAGCATCAGAAGAACAGGAGAATCGATGTTTTGGACGTTCCTGATGAAGGGCTTATGTCCAAAACATAGATTCTCCTGGCCCTCGAATGCTGCCTGACCTGCTGCGCTTTTCCAACACCACATGTTTCGACATCTACTGCCCCACCCAAGTCAATCTTCCTGGTCACATCATCCAATTACTTTAAGAAAATTGTCAGGCATAAACTTCCTCGCATAAAGCCGCACTTACTATTCCTAATCAAAGCCTATCTTTCTAAATGCATGTAAACTTTATCCCTCAGAACCTTCTCAAGTAACTTACCTACTGATCTGTAGTTCCAAGGCTCTTTTTGTTCAGTTCTTCTTGAATAAGGGCACAAAAGTTTCTATCCTCCAGTCTTCAGGGACATTACTTTACTGATGATCAACATTATAAGCCAGGGTTCCCGCAAATTCTTCTGGAGCCCCTTGACGTGTTCTTGGATATATCGGGTAAGAACCGTGAGATTCTTCCTCAAGTTTTCAAGTCATCATGTCTTTCTCCATGGTAAACATAGAGTAGAAATATTCGTTAAGGACTTCAATCATCTCTGATAGTTCCACACATACTTGTCGACATTGGTCTTTGAGGCGTCCTATTTTCTCCCCAGTTAGTGTTTTTTTTTTCTATTAATATATTTAAAGTACCTTTTTGGATTCATCCTAATTTTCCCAGCCAAGGCTCTTTCTTGCCCTCTTTTCACCCTACTGCTTTCCTTCTTCCATAGACTCCTGTATCTCTTATAATCTCCAGGGATACATTGGTCTTTGAGGCGTCCTATTTTCTCCCCAGTTAGTGTTTTGTTTTCTATTAATATATTTAAAGTACCTTTTTGGTTTCATCCTAATTTTCACAGCCAAGGCTCTTTCTTGCCCTCTTTTCACCCTATTGCTTTCCTTCTTCCATAGACTCCTGTATCTCTTATAATCTCCAGGGATTCCCTTGATCCCAGCTGCCTGTACCTGAGTCACGCCCCAAGTTTGAACATGAACCTGAGGACCAGTTTTGTCCTTCTCCATAACTATTTGAAAATTAATAGAACTATTGTTACTGTTCCCTAAGTGCTCCCCCACTATTGACTGAGTCATCTATCATGCCCTATTTACTAAGAAAATTTCGACTTTTGCCCCTTCCCGATGAGGACACTCTATATACTGCTTGAGGAAACTTTCCTCATGCATTTAACAGATTCTACCTCATCAAATCACTTAACACTCTGGCTGTTCCAGTCAGTATTAGAAAAAAAAAACCTATTATGATAACCCTATTGCTCCTGCAGGTCTCCCTTCTCTCCCTACATATTTGTTACTCTCATTCCTGTTGACTATTTGGGGGCCTATATTACAACCCCAATCACCTCACCATTCCCTTCCTATTTATAAACTCCACCCACAAAGCCTCACTGGGTGATCCATCAGTTATTTTATCTCTGATTAATGCTGTGGTTCTCCCCTTAATCAGAAATGCAACTCTCCCTCCTCTCCATCCACCATCTCTGTCTCGCCTAAAACACCTGTTCCTCAGTACATTAAGCTGTCAGTCCTATCCATCACTTAGCCATGTTTCTGTAATGGCTATAATATCCCAGACCCCCCTACCTATCCACGCCCTGAGTTCATCGGCCTTACCTGCCAGCACTCTTGCATTGAAACAGATGCAATTTAATCCAAAATGCATTACTTTCTCTGTCGTTTTCCAGCCTAACCTTACTATTTCTGATTACTGTATCGCCTTCCACTTTCCTCCCTGCTCTTGAGGATACCACCACCTGCCAATCTAGTTTAAACCCTCCCTTGTAACCCGAGCAAAACTGGCCGGCAAGATATTGGTGTCCCCTTCAGTGCATGTCTCGGACGGTAATCTCCCTTTCAGGAGAATACCACTGTCAAGGTTTTTTTTTTAGTTTCTCCTAGCTCTCTGTAATCAC
>NW_025197878.1:0-1840 GCF_004010195.1 Chiloscyllium plagiosum
GTACTGTACCCCAGTGTTATACAGTGACAGAACAGTCCCCCACCAGTACTGTACCCCAGTGTTACAAAGTGACAGACCAGTCCCCACCAATACTGTACCCCAGTGTTACAGTGACAATCCTGTCCCTCAGTGATACACAGTGACAGACCTGTACCCCAGTGTTAGACAGTGACAGTCCTGTACCCCTAGTATTACAGAGTGACAGTCCTGTACCCCTAGTATTACAGAGTGATAGACCTGTACCCCTAGTATTACAGAGTGACAGACCTGTACCCCTAGTGTTACAGAGTGACAGACCTGTACTCCAGCGTTACACAGTGACAGTACTGGACCCCAGTGTTACACAGGGACAGTCCTGTACCAACTTTTTCACACAGAGGGTAGTGTGTGTATGGAATGAGCTGCCAGAGGAAGTGGTGGACGCTGGTACAATTGCAACATTTAAAAGGCATCCGGATTGGTATATGAACAGGAAGGGTTTGGAGGGATATGGGCCGGGTGCTGGCAGGTGGGACTAGATTGGGTTGGAATATCTGGTCGGCATGGATGGGATGGACCGAAGGGTCTTTCTCCGTGCTCTACGTCTCTGTATGTGAGGTGGTACCCCCCCCCCCACTGCTGGCCCAGAGTGCAATTGGACTGTGGGCTGGGTTTGGTTTTATCGCCTGTACCCACCCTAAGCTGTGGGGTCTGCCTGAGCCGAGGGCGTTTCACTTCCTGGGGTCAGCAGGAAGCCCGCCGTTGTCTGGTTTTCCACAGACCTCTATCCACCAGCCCCACGCATCTCCCCGACCAAACCCCCCACACACGTATACACACACACACGTATATATATACACACATACATGTATATAGACACATACATGTATATATACACACATACGTATATCCACACATACGTATATACACACATACGTATATACACACATACATGTATATACATGCACGCACACGTATATACACACATACATGTATATAGACACATACATGTATATATACACACATACGTATATACACACATACGTATATACACACATACATGTATATACACGCACGCACACGTATATACACACATGCATATATACACACACACACGTATATACACACATGCATATACACACATACATGTATATACATGCACGCACACGTATATACACACATGCATATACACACACACGTATATACACACATGCATATACACACACACACACATGTATATACACACACATACACGTATGCACACACGTATATACACACACATATACGTACATGCACAAACACCCACACATGCATATACACATACACACATGTACGCACACATGTATGCACACATACACACACACACGTAGGCATGCGCACACACACACATACACTCCCCTATCTCCCCACTTTGCCCCACGCCTGGACAGGAGCTGATCCTATCAGCTACACACTGTAGATGTGGTGAAAATACTCTCGAGTCTGGGAACGGGAAAGGACAGAGCAACTGTGAGAGAGAGAGTTGGAGGCGGTGGGTGTTTTCACAAAGGAGCCAATCTAAAAACAGCCTCACACAATGAGAGGCCTGAGGGGAGAGATAAGCCAGGCAGGAAGTTGACAGCCCCGCTGGCTGTGAGGAGGGGCCAGGCACAGTGGGCGGGCGGGGGGAAGAGAGAGGAGAAACGGGAGATGATTGGCCTCCCAACAGTGCAGCCAGAAGGAACCTGAGGGCTTGGGAAAGGGGCTGGCAGAGAGTACGGGCTGGGGGTGTGGGGACAGGGAGCTGGAGGGAAGGACAGGGAGATAGAGAGAGACAGAGCGAGACAGTCAGGAAGGAGAGGGAGATAGAGAGAGAGAATGT
>NW_025197878.1:2285-3144 GCF_004010195.1 Chiloscyllium plagiosum
GAAGGGGAGGGAGTTGGAGAGAGACAGAACGGCGCAGAGTGAGTGAGAGAGAGAGAGAGAGAGGGAGAGACAGTGTTGGGCAGGGGAGCAGAGAACAGAGAGACCGAGCCCAGGACGGAACAGCACTCAGACGGAGGGGCCGAATATAAGACACAGAGACAGAGGGAGGGAGAGAGAGAAAACATTATGAACGTCTTGTCCTTGATGCAGCCACCCACACCGAGACTCGGCTGAGTGCAGAGGTTCCATAGGACAGGATCCCAGCTGGGCAGCTCGCCTGAATGGCCCAGCTACCACACTCCAGGGGAGCTGTGACCAGGAGCAGGTTGGGACCAAGTCCAGGCTTGGGAACAGTCCCATCAGGCAGGACAGACAGTGCAGTGGAATAGCACTCGGTGCAAAGCAGCACCTTGAAACACAAACACTGAGAGCAGAGCTCACAATGGGCACCTGGAGATGTGGGGTACTGAGAGACGGAAGGTGGAGATCATGGACAGCGTGGGGGTGTACACACAGGAGGGGTGTGACTGTGTGGAGACCCCTACACGGACTCTGTGTGTGTGTGTGTGTGTCTGAGTACAGGAGGGGGGTGGCTGTGTGCAGACCCCTACACAGACTGTGTGTGTGTTTGTGTGTATGTATACAGGAGGGGTGTGACTGTGTGCAGACCCCTACACGGACTCTGTGTGTGTGTGTGTGTGTGTCTGAGTACAGGAGGGGTGTGACTGTGTGCAGACCCCTACACGGATAGTGTGTGTGTGTATATAGGAAGGGTGTGACTGTGTGCAGACCTCTACACGGACAGTGTGTGTATACAGGAGGGGTGTGACTGTGTGCAGACCTCTACACGGATAGTGTG
>NW_025197878.1:4191-5326 GCF_004010195.1 Chiloscyllium plagiosum
GGACAGTGTGTGTATACAGGAGGGGTGTGGCTGTGTGCAGACCCCTACACGGACAGTGTGTGTGGTGTGTGTGTTATACAGGAAGGGTGTGACTGTGTGCAGACCCCTACACGGACAGTGTGTGTGTACAGGAGGGGTGTGACTGTGTGCAGACCTCTACACGGACAGTGTGTGTGTGTATACAGGAAGGGTGTGACTGTGTGCAGACCCCTACACGGACAGTGTGTGTGTACAGGAGGGGTGTGGCTGTGTGCAGACCTCTACACGGCCAGTGTGTGTGTGTCAATGTACAGGAGGGGTGTGACTGTGTGCAGACCCCTACACGGACTGTGTGTATGTTTGTGTGTATGTATACAGGAGGGGTGTGACTGTGTGCAGACCTCTACACGGCCAGTGTGTGTGTGTGTGTGTATACAGGAGGGGTGTGGCTGTGTGCAGACCTCTACACGGCCAGTGTGTGTGTGTCTATGTACAGGAGGGGTGTGGCTGTGTGCAGACCTCTACACGGCCAGTGTGTGTGTGTGTCTATGTACAGGAGGGGTGTGACTGTGTGCAGACCCCTACACGGACTGTGTGTGTGTATGTCTGTGTGTACAGGAGGGGTGTGACTGTGTGCAGACCCCTACACGTACTGTGTGTGTGTGTGTGTACAGGAGGGGTGTGACTGTGTGCAGACCCCTTCACGTACTGTGTGTGTGTACAGGAGGGGTGTGGCTGTGTGCAGACCTCTACACGGCCAGTGTGTGTGTGTCTATGTACAGGAGGGGTGTGACTGTGTGCAGACCCCTACACGGACTGTGTGTATGTTTGTGTGTATGTAAACAGGAGGGGTGTGACTGTGTGCAGACCCCTACACGGACAGTGTGTGTGTATGTCTGTGTGTACAGGAGGGGTGTGACTGTGTGCAGACCCCTACACGGACTGTGTGTGTGTACAGGAGGGGGGTGGCTGTGCGCAGACCCCTGCACAGACTGTGTGTGTGTGTGTGGTTTGCAGACCCCTACACAGACTGTGTGTGTGTGTGTGTGTCTGTGTACAGGAGGGGTGTGACTGTGTGCAGACCCCTACACGGATAGTGTGTGTGTGTGTGTGTATACAGGAAGGGTGTGACTGTGTGCAGACCCCTACACGGACA
>NW_025197879.1:0-2411 GCF_004010195.1 Chiloscyllium plagiosum
GGATATCAGCTCATTCATCAAATCTGTTTCTGCTCCTCTGCAGGCTAACCAGGCTGCCAGTGCCTTTCCAACACTCCCACGTTTCCTTCTTGTGCCACAGCTCATTCTCCTGAGGGATAGTTGACTCGGAGTCGAAAAGTGTGGCGCTGGAAAAGCACAGCAAGTCAGGCAGTTGTGCTCAGGCCGAGGACATGACCTTGTCCCTCTGTCAGATCCTCTTCGAGACACTCACGGCTCACCATTGCCCTTTCCAGGACAATTAGGGAAGGGCAACACCCACCCCATCCCAGGGAGAAATCAAAATAAATTACCAATAATTCAAATTATCAAATTGGTGAGGCTTGAATTCATCTCTTTGAAAGACTGGAGCCTCGGCCAGAAACAGAGCCATGACATGGGTGAACCTGGTTTGTCAGACTGCAAGGTGGAGTGTCCTTCGGATTGACACTGGGCTCAGCAAAAAATGAATTACACTCGAAGATCTAACAACTGGCTATCAAAGCGTGCCCCCAAACTGCACAGAACAGCACTTGAGGCTTCGCGCTCCTGTCTCCATCCTTGCTTGTTGACCTTCCCTGGGAAATATCTGGGAAGCACCGGACAGGTCATTTCCACTGGAATCCCCTGGATTACCTGTGGGTTTATTCTCAGATAATGGAAGGATTCATTACTTATCGTCTTCAATTGAAGTGCACATTCTCTATAGTTACTAGAAGGCAGCTGTTTCACTGTGCCTGAACAATACAAAGTCAGAAAGCACACAACACCAGGTTCTAGCGCAACAGGTTCATTTGAAATCACAAGCTTTCGAAGCACTGCTCCTTCATCAGATGTACCCCAGTCCACCATCGGCATCCCCACATAACTGAACAGTACAAATAAACTGGGGCTCTGCGAGGATCTAATTGGCTCCATCTGCAGAAACAAGGCGAGAGAGGGAACAGCTTTCGGACCAGGATACTTATCGCACCACAATGAAAATGCTCTGCATGCTATGGTATATCAAAAAGAAGTACTTTGGTGTGACTTTTGATTGTCTTCACAGTGTGTTGTTTTATTCATTCTGTGATACACGGAGACTGTGTCAGTATTGGGTATCACAAGGTATGTTTCCTTCATTAAATACTTCCTAACACACCCTCTCCATCTTGCTTTACTCCTTATTGACTCTTCTACAATTGTCCCTGTTCCCTCACTCCGTCCCAGTCCCAGGTGGAATTGATGGCCAGAGTTCATGACCCCGCACTGTGTGACGGTTGGTGTGAAGTGAGGCCAGTGTGTTGGAGCTTGGGCTCCTGCCTCAGGCCCAGATGTAGGGGCCTGTTCAACATTGTCCTTTTTCTCTTTCTGAATGAACTGAATCAAGTTGCAGTAACGAGCTGGAAACAAGGTGTCTTGTCTAAAATGTTCCCAGCATTAAATACAGAACTGGCTTAGTCACAGGAGACAGAGGGCAGTGATGGAAGGATAGTTTTCAGAATGGAGGGCTGTGACTCGTGGTGTTCCACAGGGAACTCTGCTGTATATGGTCTACATAAATGATTTGGAAGAAAGTGTAGCTGGTCAAATTAGTAAGTTTACAATTGATACAAAGATTGGTAGAATTTCAGATAATGAGAAGGATTATCTAGGATATGGCAGGATAGAGATCAGTTGGATACTTGGACAGAAGAATGGCAGAGGTAGTTTAATCCAGACAAATATGAGGTGATGCATTTTGAAAGGTGATGCATTTTGAAAGGTGGGAATTATACAGTGAATGGTAGAATCCTTTGGAGTATTGATATGCAGAGGGATCTGGGTATGTATGTTCACAGATCACTGAAGGTGCCAGCACAGGGAGGTAAGGTTGTAAAAAAGGCTTATGGCCTGCTTGCCTTCATTGGAAGGGGCATTGAGTATAAGGATAGACAAGTTATGCTGCAGCTTTATAGAACTTTAGTTTGGCCATACTTGGAATATGGCATACAGTTCTGGTTGCATAAAGAGATGTACAAACCAAGTATTTCACACAAAGGGAGTTGAGTATCTGGAACACACTGCGAGAGGAGGGGGTGGAAGCAGACACAATAGTAGTATTCAAAAAATACCTGCACTAATGCATGAATAGGAAGGGAATAGAGGGATATGAATCCTGTAGGTGAAGACAGTTTCAGTATAGAACGGCAAAATGTGATAGCACAGGCTGGGAGGGCTGAAGGGCCTGTTCCTGTGCTGTATTGTTCCTTGTTCTTTGATCCCTGCTGTTGAATTGGATTCTCAGGAGCCAGCTCCGTATGAAGAGCCTGTTCTCATTCTTTTGTTGGAGTCCATGGGGCAGCTGCTGCTTCCTTGCTACGTCACTGATCAAACCAACAATGCGGAAAGCCTCTTGATATTTTAAATACACTGTCTGCAGGAAAATGTTTGGC
>NW_025197879.1:4624-5326 GCF_004010195.1 Chiloscyllium plagiosum
TCTGGCCCCAGAACAGTAACACTGACTGACTGGAGACAACCCAGATCAAGTCCCAGTGAGAGTGTTATTGACCTTCACACTCAAAGCCCACCGAGGAGGTGGTTGTTGTTAGTCTCAATGTTGCCACAGATTAAGTTCTCCCAGAGATTCATAATTCATTCTAGATTTTAAACAAGGGAGGGATGTTGTGGGGAGACAGATGGGAAGGCATGGAGAGGAAACAAAAAGGAGAGAGAATTGCACTTCTGTTACACCGTTCATGAGCTCAGGATGTTCAAAGATGTTTTACAGCTAATGGAATACTTCCAAAGTCTAGTCATTGTTGTAATGTGGAGCGAGTCGGGGGAGGGGGGGGGGGCGGGGGGGCGGCGGGGGTGGGGGGAGGTAGGGGTGAATGACAGCATCCCCAAACAGAAAGAATGCCAAAAATGCTATCACTATGAGAGTGGAAAGGTCAGGCAGGGACAGTGACAGTGACGCCCTCCACAGAGAGAGGGGAAAGTACACTGACACATTTAAAACTGTATTGAATGACAGCATCCCCAAACAGAAAGAATGCCAAAAATGCTATCACTATGAGAGTGGAAAGGTCAGGCAGGGACAGTGACAGTGACGCCCTCCACAGAGAGAGGGGAAAGTACACTGACACATTTAAAACTGTATTATCAGAAGTGAGAATTCAAACAACCACCCACTCCATCA
>NW_025197880.1:0-5327 GCF_004010195.1 Chiloscyllium plagiosum
AAACCGGAGACGTCCTGTTTTCAGCCTTCTTCCTAGTTCTCCGAAGTCCCACTGTAGTATGTTCCTCCTCTTCTTCCCGACATCATTTGTGCCGACATGTACCGCCACCTCTGGCGCTTCAGCTTCGTCCTTGAGGATTTCCTGCACTCTGTCTATGATGTCTTTAACCCTGGCACCAGGAAGGCAACACACCATCCTTAACATGAACTTCTAGTAGGAGGCCACTGAGGTGCACGGAGGAGTCAGGCTAATGTACAACAGCATTTCAATTGGCCTGAGAAGAACAAGGATGTGGTTAACATTTTTTGTACGCGTTGTAAATGCCAAATGATAGGTAAGACACAGCAGTAATAAAACCAGCACCTTTGATTGATTGTGTGGGTCCCCTTCCCATAACCGAACGTGGGAACCATTACTTGCTAATCATAATGGATGTATCTATTAGATTTCTGAAGGCATTTCCATTATGGAATATTGAGGTAAGAAGTGTGGTGGAGGTGTTCGTAGCTTTGTTCACGGTGTGCGGGCAACCTAGATACATTCAATCAGTCCAAGGCTGATTAATGCTATGCTCTTTAAGGAATTGCCCTGAGTCCCAGTGAAATTTCGAAACATCGCGTCAGGCCCTGAAAACCATGTTATAAGAGTATATTGTCAGGATTTTCCGAAGGATTGCGATAAACTTACCAATTTTTGTTGCTAGCCGTGAGAGATGTCCCAAAATGAATCTACTCAATTCACTCCCTTGGAGGTGATATTTGAGTATGACGTTCGAAGCCCTTTGAAATTAATTAAATTGAAATTCACAAGACTAAATTCGGAGATCTCACGCTTGGGGTATGTCTCAGAGATGAGGCAGAGCTTAAGTCGAATAAGTGAGATAGCTAAACAGCGTCTAAAGGGGGAATAACATAGAATGAAGCAGGTTGCAGATAAAAACGCTGGCATTCGGACGCTTTCCCGTGGGCATGACCTATCAGTATTGTCAGGTTCAGTTGTCCCTCTCAAATTGAGAAAACGTTGAGTCAGGTTAGCTATCCGGCAAAGATACCAGATAGAAATGATAATTAAAAGGACACGTCATGTGAATATTTTGAATCATTATTATAATAGAGAGTAGGAGATGGAGAAACAGGTCTGAGTTACTGCCCCGCAGAATTGACGAATCAAAGCGGGATGTTGATATGCATCAAACTACGTTAAGCAATGATGAAGTCCTTGGGGAGTAGCGTGGGTTCAGAAAATGTCTGCCTCCCGGGCAATGGACGCAGCTGAAAGGGTGGTTACAGCACAATGAGGACATATGCAGGAATAAGATGCTTTTGTGCATGAGGAACACGTCGGGCGTGATGTTCCAATGCAACAACATGGCTACAGCCTTAATCGTTTCAAAGACAGAGAGGAAGTGGGTGTGATGCTCAACGAATAGGTGATCTAACCGAGTCAGAGCGTGTGGAGTTCATCGATCATGTCAGTTCTCAAAATTGGAGAGAATCAATGATTTTGTGATGATTATCGGATGAGCAATGCCAGAACAAAATCGAACTCATAACCAAGATCCAGGTTGGAAGAGTGTGTAGAGAATATTGGACAAACCATTTTCATCACAGTCTTGGACTTATTATGTAGTTATTGGCAGATACCTTAATTCGGGAAAGCGAAAGACGTCTCTGTAATTATCACCCCAAATTGGATGCATCAAGATTATATGGTACAGCTGGCAGAGCTGTTTGAACGATTACACGAAGCAAAAGCTGTAATAAACTAAAAGAAATCAGAATTTGCGAAAGCAAAGGTGACGTTCATGGGACATCTCAGGAATAACTGAATGACTAGAGTAAGATTCAGACCAGTCCAGATCAGCATTGGGACGTTTTGTATCAATTCCGATGAGATAGGCAATGTGCGAAACGATCATTTTTCGTTCGTATTCACACTGACAATTGCAATGCTGCTGGGGAGTATATTCAGATCCAGGCGATCAGACGAGACGGGATTGATATTCATAAGGAGGCCGTGTTAGTAATTCTGAAATGTGTAGTAATAGATACGTCTCCTGTACCGGGTGGGACTTATCTTAAAATTCCCTGGGAAGCGGGGAGAAAATTGCAGAACTTTTGACTTGGTTATTTATGTCGTCATTCCGACAGGAATAGTGCCAGAAGTTTTGAGGATAGCAAATGATGTACATCTATTCAAGAAGGGGAGTAGAGTTAATCCTGCTAATTAAAGATTAGTGAAACTTATTTTCGTTGTGGGTAAAGTGTTGGAAAGGAAAATAAGAGATATGATTTTAAACAGGTAGAAAGAAATAATTTGATATGGAATAGTAAACACGGTTCTGTGAAGGGTATGTCATGTGTCACCATATTGAGTTCTTTGAGAAGGTGACTAAACAGATCAGGGTAAAGCAGTGAATGTGGTGTACATGGACTCGAAGAGTGTGGTGCTGGAAAAGCACAACCAGTCTGGCAGCATGCGAATCGAAATTTCAGGGAGAGGCCCTTATCATGAAAGATGGAATACCTGTGTACCAAAGGGCTGAGTGATAAATGAGAGGGGGTGGGGCTGGGATAATGCAACTGGGAATGTGATAGGTAGATGAAGGTGGAGGTGAAACTAATGGGTCAGAGAGGAGAGTGGAGCATATATGTGGGAAGGAAGGTGGCCAGCTCGGATGGTTCAATGGGGTTTTGTCGAGTTGGAAGATTGAAACTGAGATAAGGTGGTGGGAGGGCAAATGGAGAAACTGGTGAAATCCACATTGATCCTGTATGCTTTGGGGGTCGCAAGGCGGGAGGCGATCTTCCTCTGGGCGTCGTATGGTTAGTGTTTGACGATGCTGCAGCCCCAGGACCGACATGTCCCTGGCAGAGTGGGAGTACGCACTAAAATGTTCAGCCATGGGATGGCGGGGTTGCTTATTGCAGATGTCCCAGAAATGTTATCTGAAACGATACACAACATGGCATTCTATCTCCCCAATGTGGAGGAGACCACGTTGAGTGAATCTGGACCATCACAGACACATACGTATCCTCCATGGATTTCTGCAACTCATTATCTGTGACCAACTCAACACAGACTTCCACTAAAGACACACTGACTCCTGCACTACCTGGACTACACTTCCCCACACCCTGCCTCCGGCATAAATGGCTATTCTTATTGTCAATCTTCTGCTTCCACTGCATCTGCTCGCAGCTGAACGAGCTCCACCATAGAACATCCCTGATGCCGTCCTTCTTCAAAGACAGGAACTTCCGCTACAATGTGGTATACAATGCCCCAGTGCATCTGCTATTCTTACCACAGTCCTGCCAATGAAACTCAACCCTCATTTCGCAACAAGGGCAAAACCCCGCCAATCCTGACTTTCCACCCCCCTGACTCCGGATGCACCACATCATCATCCGCCATATCTGTCACATCCAAACTGCCTCCCAAATATCTGTGCTTCGGAGAGACAGTTCTCTTGGCGAACCTTGTCAGGTTTACATCCATTACCAACACAATTACCCCTCCTTGGCACCTCCCCTGCCACTGCAAGAAGTGAAAATCTGCGCCAGTACCTCCCCTCTCACCTCTAAGTTCCAAAATGATCCTTCCACATTCGACAGCTATTTACCTGTACTGCCAGCAATGCCATCTACAGTATCTGTTTCAATAGATGTGTCCTTAGGATGTTTAATTTTCCTTCTCCAATCACAAATGGAACTGCAGCAAAGAGCTTCAATCAGACACATTAGTACGGAAGTACTGTAGGTCGAAACGATACATGACACAGAGATCACTCAAACCTGTGCTCACAAATAGCAAAGGATTTTAGTGTCACACAGTCTTCAGTAAAGTTGTAATTTCAACAAAATGAAATCAAACCAATCTCAGCCATCCTTACCTTAATGCTCAATGACGTTTCCCTCGATGAATTCTGCACAAGTACCATTTTGTGTTGGGCCATTTATTTTTTGCTGAACCTGAATTATAAACATACTAATGTTGCATCAGCAGGTCAGAGGCTGGGCATTCCATAGCATCAACACTTTATTCTACCGAGGCGACAGTCTGCCGTTTGATGAATCATGTGTTAATCACTTGAACAAGAACTATGCACTGCCTCTGCTCACACAGATCCCCTTCGCAGCACACTCTCTAGCCATGATCAGTAACAAGAAAATAAAAGGCACAGCAGATGCAGTGAGACCTTGATGGTCACGTGCAAACCACAACAATTCTATACAGGTAACTACATAACCGTTCCTTCACAATGTTGGGGCTCAAACTTTGTCCATTGCTTCCTGACAACACTGCTCCATGTACTTACCCTAGCACCGCCTGTGGATCTTCAGTGAGGGAGCTCATCACCACCTTCGAAAAGGCAATTCGTGTTATTACAATTTAGCAATTTGATTAAAGTACACGAACATTGTCTGTTTAGATATATGATTTCAGTTACATCACACTGTATTATTTGCTATAAATTCCGTGCCTTCCGTTCTTATACTCCACAACCACCTGATGAAGGAGCAGTGCTCCAAAATCTAGTGTTTCGAAATAAACCTGCTGGACTATAACCTGGTATTGTGTGATCTTTTAACATTGTTCATTTTTAATTGCTCTCTAAACTTAGTCTAGGTCACGGTATAACGATAGAGATTTCATTTTTTATCTTTTTATCACCACTTAGCACCTGCAATATGAAATCCATTTCACGTGCAATGTCAGGTATCCATATGGGACTCCAATCAAAGTAATGCATGCATCTCCATATCGAATGAACCAATAGCATTGTCCAAATTAAGACAAGATTTTCGCAGATAACACAGAGCAGAACGATTGATTTCGTTCAGTTTTTCACATGCATCTCCAACTGCTCAAATTGCAGGAGCAACCTCACCAGGAATCGCACAACATTTCTCTGCGTGTCGAAAAACATTCATTGAAGCCCGAAACAATTGTCAATCCTGAGAAATTAATAAAGATTGACTTTTCGCCAAGAAATGTTTCTTTTGCAGTTATGTGAGAAGTCAAAAAAGCTGTTTGTTCAACAGTTACATGGGACATCAGGAGAGATTTACATTGTATCGGTTTAAACACGAGAGGAATAGAGACAGAGGCAGAGAGAGAGATAGAGAGAGAGACAAAGCGCGCGAGGGAGACTCAGCCTCAGAATCTTCATGTTTAAAGACATTCATTTAAGTAGTTTCATATTTTGGCAGACGGGCCCTATCTCTCTCTCTCTCGCACACACACCCTCTCACACACACATAAACTCACACACACACACACAGCACATTGAATGGTACACATATACACAGATACAGAAA
>NW_025197881.1:0-5328 GCF_004010195.1 Chiloscyllium plagiosum
CCTTCCCTTCCCCCTCACCCCATCTTGCCCCATTCAGTGTAAGGTCTCAACATCAGACCAAGCCCTTCCCCAGCAATGTCAATCCTCCCAGGCACAGGACAGGAGCAGACCATTCGACCCATCAAGGAATGCCAACAACCCACCACTCACCAATCAGAACATAATACCATTCTCTCTCTTTATCTCTCTCTCTCTCCCCATCCCCCATTGCGACATTTGTGAGCTCCTATTTTCGAGAGAAATTCCTTTCTGCCCATTTCTGCTGAGGGTCATCGGGGTGAGTGGTCTTCTCTGAAGAACTCTGGGGCCAGTAAGCGATCGCAGCCCACTTCAGCGGTTGTTTTGACCTGGTAAGTGTTCCCTGGATTTGAAAGGTTGAGGGTTCATCGAAACACAGGAAAGGACAATGGGTGGGGAGTGGGTGGAACTTGTCTGAGGGGAGGGGGCATCGTCAAAACTTGGGGAAGGGAATGGCTCAGAGCTCAGTGTGATAGAGGTGACCCTGTCAACTCCAGGGATAGGCAGCAATGACCCTGAGAGGGGTGGGGTGGGGAGCGGTGACCCCGAGACATGGGGGGAGGGGGGAGCGGTGACCCTGAGAGGGGGAATGGTGTCTCTGTGAGCTGGGGGTGGGGCTTATGGAGTGAGACTGACCTGAGCCCCATGCAATGACACTGAGAGTATCTCACACCCGATTGGTCGGACTTTCCATGGAGCTGGGAGAGAGCAGTGCTCCCATAAACAGTTTCTGCCTCACCTTGGCGATGCACTCCTCCCACGATAATCTGCACGCCTTGGTCCCTCTGAAATATTCCCAGCACCTTCAGTTAATCATTCCTGACGGTGATGGGGATAACTGATTGGTCGGCCCAGTTCCCAAAGAACAGGGCCTCACTCTTGCCTCGATTTATCTTGGCCCCCCCCCCCCAGACCAGTCCAAGCAGTTGGACCGTTCCGTATCACCTGTCCCTCACGGAGAAACCTGCAAAGAGAAACCCCCTTTGACCACACGTCCATCAGGAGGTGGGTCAGCCCGTAGTGTCCTCGAGACCCTGTGGGAAAAGGAGAGGGTGGACCCTGTCGGGTTGTTCCCTGGGCAGACTGTCAAAGTCATTCGGCAGAATGTTCCATCACCAGAACTTTCCAACAAGCCCCACGACATCACTCGGCTGGTGGGGAGAAGGGCACTGCCTGTCAGATCCTTCATGTACGCCCGGTCGGTCTGTGCCACCGCACGCTGCCCTCGAAGTGGCTGTTGGGGGGGGGGTTAGAGACTGTCACACATCTCCTTGTGGAATGGGCCTTTGTGAAGGAAGTCTGGAGAGAGACGCAGTGGGTTGTGTCGAGGCTCGTCCCGAGCAGCTCCGTGAGGCGGGACTCTGTGCTCTACGGTCTGTTCCCCAGGACACACACCGAGACAAACAGCGACTGTGCCTGGAGGACCATCAACTCAGTGAGAGACGCTCTTTGATCTGCCTGAAACGTGTTGGTCTTCCAGAGCAAGGAGCTGACCCTGACCGAGTGTTACAGACTGACACCTTCCAAGGTCCAGGACTACGTGCTGAGGGGCGCACTGAAGCTTGGGGCAGCTGCTGCCAAGGGGCAGTGGGGAAAGACCCCTGTCTGAGGGCTTCCTGCTGAAGGGAAATGGGGGTCTGTTCAGTTATTGGACCCTCCCAGTGTCTCAAGTATGTGTAAATGTCTTGTACAGGTAGGCGATGCCTTCTGCATGTGTAAAGATCATGCACAGAATCAAACTGCTCCAGGGAGGCAAACAGTGGCCCTGAAGTATTTTAATAATCTGAAAAGGTGTTTACTTTAAAGGTGTAGCAGGAGAAAGAAGTGTGATGAGTTTTATGGATAGATTTACCGTTAACAAAGTGAGAGGGAACAGCTCTCCTTGGGTTAGAGCGAAAACAGAAAAGGACAAAGGTCACTGCTGGACCAGGCAATCATTTTTCCGGACAGTCACAGGTCCTCGGCAGGTAGGGGTACCGTACTCCCTCACTCAGAGCTCCACACCCCACAGCTGGCCCTGTTTGTGGAGGAAGTCATTGCAGCAAAGGGTGACCTTGTTATTTGTCAAGTCTTTCAGTCTGAGTGATATGGGGGGGGGGGGACAGAGTGGCCCAGGATGGCCTGCTCTTTACTGACCTGCTGTGGGTTCCCTGAATGATTGAGGTTCATTGGGCGGCACGGTGGCTCAGTGGTTAGCACTGCTGCCTCACAGCACCAGGGACCCAGGTTCGATTCCCGCCTCGGGCGACTGTCTGTGTGGAGTTTGTACGTTCTCCCCGTGTCTGCGTGGGTTTCCTCCGGGTGCTCCGGTTTCCTCCCACAGTCCAAAGATGTGCAGGTCAGGGTGAATTGGCCGTGATCAATAGCCCACCCTGTTCAGGGTTGTGAAGGTTAGGTGTATTAGTCAGGGGTAAATATAGGGGAATGGGTCTGGGTGGGTAACTCTTCCAAGGGTCAGTGTGGTCTTGTTGGGCCGAAGGGCCTGTTTCCACACTGTTAGTTAGTGTGGTTAGTGTCATCATCACTTGAACACTCACTCGCTGTCTGTGAAATTAAACAACAATCCCAAGAGGGTTGATAAACAAAGAACATATTTGAAGGGAATTGGTAAGTGGGTGTTAGGAATCAGCAGATGAGTTCCTCACTGCAGTATTCCTTGCCTCTGACCTCTTCTTGTAGCCATTCATATGGCGGGTCCTGTTGAGTTTCTGGTCAATGGTAACCCCAGGATGGGGAGAGTGGGGTACAGTGATGGTAACACCATTGAATGCCATGGGGCAGTGGTTAGATGTTTACCTTGTTGAAAGTGATCATTGCCTGGTGTTTGTGTAGTACTTGCCGATGTCACTTGTTGAGCATCAGCCCAAACCTAGGTACTGTCCAGATCTAGTTGCGTTCAGGCATGGACTGCTTCCATGTTCTGAGGTATTGCAAATGGTGCTGATCATTATGCAGCTATTGACCAACGTCCCCACTTTTGATGGAGGGAAGGTCATTGATAAAGCAGCTGAAGATCATTGAATCCCTTCAGTACAGAAAGAGGCCATTGGGCCCATTGAGTTTGCACCGACTCTCCAAAGAGAACCCCATCCACTCCCACACCCCATCTCCATGGCTCTGCATGGGGTTTTTAACCATGGCTAACCCTCCTAACCTGTAGACCACCGGACAATTTGGCACGGCCAATCCACCTAGATTGTACATCTTTGGACTGTGGGAGGAAACTGGAGCACCGGGAGGAAACCCACGCAGACGCATGGAGAACATGCACCCACCACACTGAGAGTCACCCGAGGCTGGAATCGAACCCAGGTCCCATGAGGCAGTAGTGCTAACCCCTGAGCCATCGTGCCACCGCTGGGGACTTTGAGGGTTGTGTTGAATTATTCCTGAGAGATTATTAACGGCACATACAACTGCCGAATTTCCAAAAGTCATTTAATTCAAAAGTCTGCTTTCTCTCCACAGATGCTGCCAGGCCTGCTGAGTTTTTCCAGCAATTTCTGTTTTTATTTAAGATCTCTTGTTCCGTGACTTGAGAAAATGTCACTTTGAGTATTGCTCAGAAAAAGACCCGTTTTGTTGAAGTTCCTCATCTTGCGTTCATTAGGGTCTTTTCCAAGAGTTGAGAGTGTGGTGCTGGGAAAGCACGGCAGGTCAGGCAGCATCCGAGGAGCAGGAAAATTGATGTTTCAGGCAAAAGCCCTTCATTAGTAATGTCATTCCTGATGAAGGGCTCCAGCCTAAAACGTCGATTCTCCTGCTCCTTGGATGCTGCCTGACCTGCTGCGCTTTTCCAGCAACACACTCTCAACTCTGATCTCCAGCATCTGCAGTCATCACTGTCTCCAAATTTCCAAGAATACCAATTCACAGGGCAGTTCGCTTTTATTCCGCATGAGAGTAAGAAGTGGGAGGCCATTCAGCCCCTCGAAACTGCTCCATCATTTAATACAATCATCTCCACCTCGGGTGACTGTCTGTGTGGAGTTTGCACCTTCTCCCCGTGTCTGCGTGGGTTTCCTCCGGGTGCTCCTGTTTCCTCCCACAGTCCAAAGATGTGCAGGGTCAGGTGAATTGGCCATGGGAACCTGCCCATAGCGTTCAGGAATGCGTTGGTTAGGTCGGGGAAATGTAAGGTAACTGGGTTGGGGAATGGGCCTGGATTGGATACTCTTCGGAGGATCGGTGTGGACTTGTTGGGCCAAAATGGCCTGTTTCCACTCTGGAGGGATTCGATGATCCAACTCTACTTTCCTACCATGGTCCATACCCATGAGCAATTAAGTCTGTCACCTCCTTAAATTTACTCAGTGTTCCAGAATCCCCCACAGTCTGGGATTGTGAATTTCAACGATTCATGATCCTCTGAGGGAAGTAATTTCTTTTCATCTTTGTTTCACATCTACCATCCCTTATCCTCACACTTTGACCTCTCATTTTCAATTGCCCCCTCATCCTTTCTACATCTACTTTGTAAATCCCCTTTAATATCTTGTACACCTGAAATAAACCTTTCCTCGTTCTCTTGAAACTTCTCAAACTCTCCTTGCAAGTCAGGCTATTCATTTGGAGGAGTGCTGAATGGTTGGCAAATGGAGTCTGATTTGCAAAGGCATTGCCATGGAGATGCCACCCGTTGGTGTCATCACTGAAGCCATTTCATTTTTTTTAGAATTCACGTTTAAAGGGATTGTGGACAATTCCCAACACTGAGGAGATTCCTGGACTGTTTATTTTGAAAGTGGTCACTCAGAGGATCATTGGCCCATTCTTTCAGAGACACGGCTTGGAAGTCACATTGTTTAAGCTCATTGCTTGGACTTATTTGCAGGAAATGACGTCCCTGGATTTATGGCTGTAAGGAATCAGGTTTTGTTTCGATGATGGTTGGATTTCATTTGGGCTACAACCAAGCTATCCAACTCAATCTCCATCTTTCAGTGAAACCTCTTTTGGATGGATTAGTGTCCAGAGTTCCTGTTATTATCCTGAAAAGCTTCAGAATTCCCAACGTCTCCTGACGACACTGTGTCTGCAAAGATCCAAGTAACAACTGCCTATGTTCAGTATTCATCATTACAGACAGGAGTCACACCAGAACCATCATTACAGACAGGAGTCACACCAGAATCATCATTACAGACAGGAGTCACACCAGAACCATCATTACAGACACAAGTCATACCAGAACCATCATTACAGACACAAGTCATACCAGAACCATCATTACAGACAGGAGTCACACCAGAATCATCATTACAGACACAAGTCATACCAGAACCATCATTACAGACAGGAGTCACACCA
>NW_025197882.1:0-5328 GCF_004010195.1 Chiloscyllium plagiosum
GGTGGAAGATGATAAGGGAAGGAAGGAGTTTCAATGCCTCTCATATTTCCACCTCCGTAGTATTTTATTGGTCCCAAATTCGGGAAAGGATGGCCACTTAGGTGGTCAATGTAGAGTCTGTTCCCGCCAATGCTGGCAGTTTATTAGCAGTAGGTGGGACCTCCATTGTGTGGGAGACCTCCTCCTGCATCCTAAAGACACGCCTGGAGGATGACACTCCTAATGAAGTACCTTATGGCACACAACAGGGTATCCCATCTGCATACTGGAACAGTCTCTGTCCATGGTGGCGATCATTACGGGAACTGGAAAGCAGAGTAAGTGAGTGAAAGAAGCCGTGAGGGCTAGTGTGTTCACAACATTCCCAGGACAAGGTTGGCAGGTCCTACTGAGACCATTAATAAGTCATTAAGATCCCCCAATTGGAGCATGGACACTGGGTTACTCTTACGCCTAGTAAGAGTACTGTGATTACTGCTATTTCAGTGCAAGCAAGCAAATAGTGAAGTGTGGCCATGTGATAAAATCATTTACATTCAGTGCTGGATACTTGAGACTTTTTTGTGAGAAACTTTATAATTCTTCCAGATTTCATTAATACACTTTTTGTTTCATACAATGGTGGTTTTCTACACAGGATTACAGAGGAAAAACAGACCATTTGGCACAATCAGTTCATGCCAGCGCTTATGTTCCACTCAAGGTGTTTCACATCTTTCCTCATCTAAATCGCCCATTGTAATTCTCTATTCCCATCCCTTCCAAGTGCTCGCCTAGTTTCCTTGAAATACGTCTAAACTATTGATTTCAACAATTTCGTTTGGTCACATATTCCCCGTTCTCATCATTCTTTCAGTGAAGAGATTTCTTCTTAATTCCCTTTTGGATTTCTTGAGGTACCGTCTTATATTGACAGCCTCTAGTTATGTTCTACCCCGTAGTGAAATGTTTTCTCTGTACCTTCTCTTTTCAAAACCTTTCATAATTTTAGAAGTAGCATTCTTATAAATCTTCTCTTCACTCTCTCTCGTACATTCTATAATATGTCAACTCGAAATGCAGGCAATACTCTTAATTAGAGTCAACCAAATTTTTACAGGGACCCTACTTTCAAATCTATACCTTTAGAGATAATGCGTAGAACTTTGTTTGCATTTTTATGGCCTTTGGAAACTGTGGTGAAATTGTTAGTGACTGATGTAATTGTCTGAAATCCCTTTGTTTGTCTCCCTCACATAGACGTGCATTTTTGAATAAATGACCTGCACATTATTCCTACCAACATGTAACACCTTACGTTTATCTGTGTGGATCTTCATTTGCTAATTATTTGAACATACCGTAAATTAATTAATGATCGCTTGCAACCTCTTGTAGTCCTCAGAATTGGCACATTTCAACATTCTTTCCAATTTGGTGTCATTGAATTGCTAATTTTTTTGTCGTAATTAGATACAATATTTAATTTGCATTTCCTTTATTTTGTTTTGAATTTTTAGCGAGGTGCAGTAATCCACACGCTAACTATAACAACTAAATGTAGATTGACCGATAGATGAAAATTATTACAAACACAGGACTAATTAATAGACTCTATTAACTGCAAAGTCAAAATAGGGAAATATTTTTACACGAATGATATGGTGAGATTATCCGTAGTGCAATAACTTTTTGTCCTTTTTTTGTTGCAGTTTATTTCCCCAGGTCTTTCTGTGCTACTGGTATGAAATTGAAAAGGCACCCATCCTCCATTTTAAACTAAATGATAATAAAAAAAAACAGCATTTATATAAAATACAACATGATTTATGAAGCGATCCGTCTAGGCTTATACATATTCACAGCCATGCAGATTTATATAGGGAGAGGCTGAATAGGCTGGGACTCATTTCTCTGGAGCGTTGGAGGCTGAGGCGAGACTTTATACAGGTTTATAAAATCATCAGAGACATGCATACGGTGAATAGACAAGGTTTTTTCCCTGAGGTGGGTAGAGTCTCATCTAAACCTTTACTCGTGAGTATAGGTTTAGAGTGAGAGGGGAAAAAGTTGAAAGTACCTAAGGAGTAACTTTTTCATGCAGAGGATGGTGTGTATGGATTGAACTGCCAGAGGAAATCGTGGAGGCTGGCACAATTTCAACATTTAAAAGGCATCTGAGTGTGTATACGAATAGGAAAGGTTTAGAGGGGTATGAGTCAAGTACTTCCAAATGGGACTAGATTAGTTTAGAATATATGGTCAGCATTGACAAGTGAGACTGAAAGATCTGTTTCCAAGTTGTACATCTCTTTGACTCTATGATCTACCTCTTTGCTCTTAATGTACTAGTCGAATCTCTTTGGATTATCATTAACATTATCTCCCAAGGCTATCTCATTTTCCTTTCTTGCCCTCCTCATTTCCCTCTTTAGAATGTCCCTGCACCTTTTGTACTCTTCGAGATCCACTTGATCTCATTTCTCTATATCTAATATACGATTCATTATTAATATGAACCAGAGCCTCAATATCTTTATTCCTCCAGTGTTCCCTCCTCTTACCAGCATCTTTAGAATGTCCCTGCACCTTTTGTACTCTTCGAGATCCACTTGATCTCATTTCTCTATATCTAATATACGATTCATTATTAATATGAACCAGAGCCTCAATATCTTTATTCCTCCAGAGTTCCTCCTCTTACCAGCCTTACCTTCACACTAACAGGAGCATCACGCCTCTGAACTCTCGTTATCTCACTTCTGAAAGCTTCACTCTTGCCGTCCCTTGAGCTGTAAACAGTATACTCCAATCAACCCTTGAAGATATTTGTCTCATACTATCAAAATTTTCCCTAGTCCAATTAAGCACTTTAATTTTGTATAATGCCAATCCTTTCCATAGATATTTTACAACTAATCGAATTATGACCCCGGCCCCAAAAAGCCCCCCTACTCACCGTTCAGTCACTTGCCCTGCCTTTTCTCACAAGAGTACGTCAGGTTTTCTCCTTCTGTGATAGTTACATCTGCATATTAATGAAGAAAATTGACCTTAGCACTTACCAAATTCCTCACCATCCAAGCTCTGAAGACCATGGCTGTCCCACTTTATGTTTGGAAGGTTAAAATTTGCTATTATTACAATCCTATTATTCTTAAGTATAAATACGATCTCTCGACATATTTGTTACTTAATTTCACTCTGACCATTGTGGGGGGACTATTACAATCTCGTCAAAGTAATCATGCTCTTCTTAGTTATGACTTTCATGCACACAGCTTCACTAGACCATCCATCAGAAATCCCTTGTGTTAGAACAGTAGTAAGGTTTCACCACAAGAAAAATTGACTCCAATCTCCTTATAGCTCTTCCTACTTCTGCCGTACCTTTGATGATGGGAGGGGCTTTGAACATAAATTATTCAACTTACTGGTGATGGTTACGAGCTGAAAATAAAGATACTATGGGTGACTTGGTGATGGGAAATAAAAGGTTACGTTGTGCGGAAGGAAAATTCTGGATATAAACAAGAATTTAAAAAAACGAACTCCATTCTGTCTGCCGAGGTCTTGCCTACACCGCTGTACCTCCTTTTATTTTGATGATTTCAAGTTAATCTTACCCGCTGTTTGTACTTATCAAACATTTGTTAACGGGTGTTTGCCGGTTCAGAATGAAGGTTGCCTTATCGTGTACGTTCTCAGAGTTCATTGTTTGGAGTCCTTGATGGTTTAACATGTGCTTTGGTCTATAATGCAAAATTACAGAAAATATTAATAGCAATTTAAAATAAAATGTTAGGATATTGGAAGAACAGCAAAGGGTTTCAAAGCTTGACAGATGGCTTATGGGAAAGGACGTGGAAAGCATCAAGGTTTCCAGAACTTCTAATCTCTGCCTTCCCTGATTGAAAGCAACCTGTGATTAATAATTTTTGAGGATTGTTATTCATTAATATCTGTGTTTCAGATAGATCTCAGTCTCAGGGAGGTGTGACGTGTGTCTTTGTTTTGTGATGAACTCAGGGGAGCATACAATAGTAAGGGTGTAAACCCAAAGGGATGAAGGAGCAGATGATCCTCCTGTGTAAGTGCACAAATCAGGGAATGTACCGTGACACGTAGGCGGCACGGTGGCACAGTGGTTAGCACTGCTGCCTCGCAGCGCCAGAGACCCGGGTTCAATTCCCGACTCAGGCAACTGACTGTGTGGAGTTTGCACGTTCTCCCCGTGTCTGCGTGGGTTTCCTCCGGGTGCTCCGGTTTCCTCCCACAGTCCAAAGATGGCCATACTAAATTGCCCGTAGTGTTAGATAAGGGGCAAATGTAGGGGTATGGGTGGGTTTCGCTTCGGCGGGTCGGTGTGGACTTGTTGGGCCGATGGGCCTGTTTGCACACTGTAATCTAATCTAATCTTAGAGCAATTAATCCCTACTTCATCAATAACGCTGTAGAGAACAAACACAGAACAATTATATTAAACTGAAATAAAACAGTCTCTTGTCTCACCTGGAATATTTCATCTAGTTTCAGGCGCCACGTTTTTGAAAAAATGCGAAGTCATGAGTTTGGGTGCGTGACTGATTCACAACACTATTCCCGGGATGATACACCTCACCAACTCTGAGAAATTGAGAATGTTCTCCTCTGCTGATAGTTTCCAGACTCTCTGACCAGTTGCTATGATTGCTTCTCAATTCCGTCTTCCGTCATATAGATCCCAATGGCTGAACATTTCAAGTACTCATGCCTGATCAACATCAATCTCTGATTTATCATTTTTGAGGGTTGCTGTTCAGTAATATCACTGCATCAGATAGATCTCAGTCTCATTCCCTGGGATTTGACAGGTGTGGCGTGTCAAATAGACCCCAGGAATTGTGCTCCATGAGATTAATGTGTGAGAAAAACTCCAGCTCTGAGAATCCGCCCTTGGATTTTGCACGTGTTATGTCTGAATACCTGACTGAACATTGACATTTTTGGCTGATGAATGTTTCGTTGGGCGCTTTAGGTGGCGATTTCTGCATTACTGACACAGGCTGCCGTGACATTGGGAGTACATTTAGTTTAGACAGTGTAGAGTAAACTTTCAAACTCCGTTGCCTGCCTTTTATAGGTTTCTGGTGGAGACTATAAAATTAACATTACGTGACCCGAGGCCGTGACCCTTTGTGCATAAGAGGAAATGTTCTCTAATCATTCTGCCTCTGGAGTGTTCCATCAGGCATATCGTGTGAAAGATGTATGTACATTAGTGGGCTGCATGTAGCACAGCATTAAACTAAATGACTGGATGAAACACAACCAAAGAGAACAAGTGAAAGTATTTGGCTGGGAAAGGAG
>NW_025197883.1:0-5328 GCF_004010195.1 Chiloscyllium plagiosum
TAGTAGGGTTAGGTCATAAATAGAACCAAGATATGATAGCCAAATGACTACAAAATTAGAGTGAAGGTAGGAGACAGTGTGTGGTAGACGACAGCTTTTCAGACTAGAGGCCTATAACCAGTTATGTGCCAAAAGGAGCACTGCTTTTCATTAATTGTATGCATTATTTGAATGTGAATACTCGCCTGTTTATTATGTTTCCAGATGACATTAAAATTGGAGGTGCAGTCGCCAGCAATGTTTACGTCAGTGTACAATGGGACCTCGATCAGATGGGCCAATGTACCAAGGAGTGACAGAAGAAGTTAAATTTATGTAAATGTGAAGTGTTGCATTTTGGTAAGGTAAAACAGGGCAGGACATATACAATTAATGGTGAGGTCCTGGGGAGTATTGTTGAACAAAAAGTGTGCAGGCTCATAGATCCATGAAAATTGTGTCACAGAATGACGGGGTGGTGAAGGTGGTGTTTGGTATGCTTGCATTTATTGATCAGTACATTGAGTATGCGAGTTGGGAGCTCATGTTGCAACTGGACAGGATGTCGGTGAGTCCAGATCTAGAATACTGTGTTTAATTCAGTTCGCTCTGCTACAGGTAGGATGCTGTTAAACTATAGAGGATGATGAAAAGATTTACAAGGATATTGCATGACATGGAGTGATGAGCTATAGGGAGAGGTTGGACAGACTGGGGCTTTTTTACTCTGGAGCATCGGAGGATGAGACGTGACATTATGGAGGTTTATAAAATCATGAAGAAAATGGATAATCTGAGTAGCCAAGGCCTTTTTCCAGGATAGGGGAGTTCAAAACTATCGGACAAAAGCTAAAGGTGAGAGGAGAAAGATAGTAAAGGGACAATATTTTCATGAAGATTGTGGTGTGTGTATGAAATGAGCTCTTAGAGATGGTGATGGAGGCTGGTACAGCTACAACATTTAATAGGCATCTGTATAGGCATATCAATAGGAATGATTTAGAGGAATATGGGCTTCATGCTGACAAATGGGACTCGATCAGATTGTGATGGCTGAGATACGTGGACAGTTCTCTGTGCTTTATGACATTGTAAGAGAGATGAGGAGAAATTCTTAAAGGACCTTTTGAGTGGGAAGTCAATTCTCCAGAGGTATGTGGTGCCTCTTTATTCACCTTTATCCAAAGATGAATTAGTTAAATATTTTATGCAGAAGTGAATCACAGATAATGGGATACAGACAGGAAAGTGGGGCTGAGACCATAACCTGATCAGCCACAATCTTAGTGCCTGGTGAAGAAGATTCATAGTGTTTAACGATCTAACCCTGCTCCTGTTCTGATGTTCCATTCAGACCATCCAACCAACATGAGAGGAACAGTTGGAGGCCACTTACTGCTATAGCTCCCCTGACTCTCTGGAATAGAGAATTCTTGACATTCAGTACCCTCTGTTTGAAGAAAGCACTGCCTGCTCCTGCACCATGATCGATCAATATGAGCGATAGAATGCAAGGGCCTACCAAAGAGCGACTGGCCCTTATGTCAAGGCAGTATTTAATTGAAGATGACATCAAGAATCCTGAGTAAAATTGCACTTCATCAGAATCCATTGCAAACTCTCCAGTGTTTGGAGTAATTCACAACACAATGGAACATGTTTATCATCTCAGCCGTGCAACATCTCTGCAGGAAATCCTCAGGGTAGTTACCTCAGCCCAGGCAAACACAGTTTGGCAGCAAGCAATCCTTGCTGTGTGGAAGCAGGCCATTCATCCCATTGAGTCCACATCAATCAGAAGTGGGGATATTTACTGAATGTTACACGATATTCAGAAAGATTCGTCATCCCTGACCTCCTGATGTAGTCTATGTCCATGTGCAACAAGACTGAGACAACATTCAAGCCTGTGCTGTTAAACTGTCGGTAACATTCATGAAACAGCGTTGCACATTTCCACAGTAAATGGAGGAGGTCACTCAGTACCTCAATCGGGCTTCACAGGAATATAGGAAATTCATTCAGCCCATCAAAACTACTGTCAAGAGGAGGGACAGCCCATTCAGTACCCCCTGCTGTTGCACAGGAAGAAAGGAGTCTGCTCACTCCCACACGTCGCTAACACGAGATCAGTAAGTGACCATTTCACACGTGGAGTCAATTATAAAGGAACAGGAAGAGGTCATTCAGCTTGTCAAGTCACTAATGCAGGAAGAGGAAGGTGTCAGAGATGCTCCAACATAACGAACAAAATGGAGCAGGGGCTGTACAGACGGACTGTTCCATGGTATTCCTCGTGGCTTCTTTATTCATATTACATCCGTGTGATTGTTGTGGTCCTGTTCGCCGAGCTGGGAATTTGTCTTGCAAACATTTCGTTCCCTGTCTAGGTGACATCCTCAGTGCTTGGGAGCCTCCTGTGAAGCGCTTCTGTGATCTTTCCTCCGGCATTTGTAGTGGTTTGAATCTGCCGCTTCTGGTTGCCAGTTCCAGCTGTCTGTTGCAGTGGTCGGTATATTGGGTCCAGGTCGATGTGTTTGTTGATAAAGTCTGCGGATGAGTGCCATGCCTCTAGGAATTCCCTGGCTGTTCTCTGTTTGGCTTGCCCTATAATGGTAGTGTTGTCCTAGTCGAATTCGTGTTGTTTGTCATCTGCGTGTGTGGCTACTAAGGATAGCTGGTCGTGTCGTTTCGTGGCTAGCTGGTGTTCATGGATACGGATCGTTAGCTGTCTTCCTGTTTGTCCTATGTAGTGTTTTGTGCAGTCCTTGCATGGGATTTTGTACACTACATTGGTTTTGCTCATGTTGGGTATCGGGTCCTTCGTTCTGGTGAGCTGTTGTCTGAGAGTGGCTGTTAGCTTGTGTGCTGTTATGAGTCCTAGTGGTCGCAGTAGTCTGGCTGTCAGTGCAGAAATGCTCCTGATCTGTGGTCCATCAGCTGGAACAGACAACCTGAAGCGGCAGAGACAGGCAACTATAAATGCCGGAGGAAACATCACAGAAGCGCTTCACAGGAGGCTCCCAAGCACTGAGGATGTCACCAAGATAGGGGACGAAACGTTTGCAAGACAAATTCCTAGCTCGGCGAACAGAACCACAACAACGAGCACCCGAGCTACAACTCTTCTCCCAAACTTTGAACATCCGTGTTATGTTAGCATGGCTTCCTGGCAGTGGGACTGAACTGATATTTTAAACCAGTTTCAAAGGCATCTTCCATCGCTGAGAGAGCAGACTTGCATCCTATCTGAAAGTCAGAAGCTGTTGGAGAAAAGCTAACTGTTTCAGAATAAAAGTATTGTGGCTGCTGACAGGATTATGAACAATACAACGTTGAGTGGAGGGTCACACAGTAACTATGTATTATAGTGTTCAGAGTTCATTCAGAGGCTGTATCTCTGCATAGGCACGTAACTTATTAGGAATCTAGCATCCTATGGAAAGTATGGAATTTCCCACCTTATCAACCTTTTTGTGGACACAATGAGTGTCCGTCCATAACCATTAAGTTTCAACTTCGTAGTCTCTCACAGTGTTACAAGTTAAACACATACTCACTAAATTCTCTCCTGATTGACCATCATGCCAGGGTTCAATGTGTTGAAACTCCTTAGCACTGTCTCGGTGACGTGGAGATAATTATTTATAAACAGACTCAGTCTGTATAAAATGCCCCAAATACTCTTTCAACAAAACACTACCATTGAGTAAGGTATATTTACTTTGGTACTTCAAGTATTTTGCATGAAAGATATCATTTTCAGTTATAATTACTTCTGTCCCATCCGAATTTTGTTAGTGACTTATAGCCAAGGACATCCAAGTCCTTTTCAACAACACCACTTTCCAAACTCTCACTATTTCATAAACTTAAATGTGAAACATTACATTTGTTGTTCCCATCTTAATCATGTTATATCTTACGAATAGCTATTGCCCAAGCATTGATTCTTCTGATTCCCCACAAGCCTTCCACCCAGATAAAAACACTATTCTCTTCATTTTGTTCATTATCCATTTTTTGATTCATTCTGTGTGTTTCAACCCTACCTACCAAAGGACTCTAACATTACTCACTCACCAGTATTCAACTGCATCAAACGTTTTCTGAAATTTCAAAAACTCCACTCCCACTGGTCGTCAATTGTCAATGTCACAACGGAAAATCTCCACAACTACAGCAGGCTTATCAAAGAACATTTATCTTTCCTGAATCTCGGCTGAATGTAATCATATCATTATTTTCCAAGTGTCTAGTTGTCACATTCCTTTTTAAGGTTATAATGTTTGTTTTTCTCTCACAGCTGACATCTACCTATTTAGTTTTCTGTTTTCCCTCTCCGTTCTGTTTTGGATATTTAGGGGAACAATAGCCGCTTTCCAGTCTGCAGGATCCCTCCAGAATCTAACCAGCTTTGAAGAATAATCAGTAATTCTTTCAGTAGCTCTGTTGCCACCTCCTCAATACTCTGGGATGTAGCTCATCAGATCTAGCAACATACCAAGCTTCAATGCGAATAGATTTTAAAAGACATACTCTTCATTAATTCTAATTTCGTGCATCCCCTAATTTTCACCAGGGCTCCTGATCACTAGTATTTCTGGAAGTTAGTTTCTTCCTCCGTGGAGAAAGAACCAATATATTCCTCTCGGCAGGCAGATGGCTTCTGTCAGCTCGTGTTATATAGGAGGACTGCGCTCCAGGTAAGTCACTCACTCCTCCTGGAAAGTTCGAGAATGAATCCAATACACTTCATGGTGATGTATATGTCTCGCTCTCTTACCTGGAAAGTTCCAGGATCAATCCAGTTCACTTCCTGGCGAGTGTCAGCACAGTCCTATCCCTGCTGTGAGTTTACAGGCTATATTGAAGAAGGGGAAACAGCTCAGTGACCACCTCATTTTGAAAGACTCTGGTTTCACAATTTACAATTGAAATGGGCCCAGTTTTGACAAATGTTCCTGGAAATCCCAGAGAGGGTCATGCAATGCCCTGTCCTCCCTGTGTACGGAGTTTCCCTTCTGTGTAACCTCAACTCCATTTGTTTACCATGGACCCAGAACACTCTGTAAATGCAGTGCTTATATCTCTTCCAGAGTGGGGTCACCAGACTCTTGGGTCGCTCTGAATGGACGCGGCAACTGATAATACATACCCGAGAAAAGTGTACACAGAAACTCCCTTTATTCTGTAATGACAGGAGAAGTCAAATCTCGACACAAACGGTGCACCCATTTAGTGTTGAAAATGTTTCTGTTCTTAGCAGAAAAAACAGTTACATCTCTGCACAGTCCGACAGTTACAGTTCCATTTTTCAAAAAATCAGTTGACAATGTAACATTTCGT
>NW_025197884.1:0-1871 GCF_004010195.1 Chiloscyllium plagiosum
CGCCTGATGGGACCTGGTGGCGACAGGTGGGTCCTGGTGGGGCCTGGTGGGACCGGTGGCGAAAGGTGGGGACCGGTGGCGAAAGTTGGGGACCGGTGGCAAAAGTTGGGGACTGACGGGGCCTGGAGGCAAGAGGCGGGGACCGGTGGCAGATGGGGACTGGTGGTGACAGGTGGGGACGGATGGGGCCTGGTGGCGACGGACGGGGCCCGGTGGCGACGGACGGGGCCCGGTGGCGACAGACGGCTCTTGGTGGCGACTGGTGGAGACTGGTGAGGCCAGGTGGTGACAGATGATGCCTGGTGGTGACAGATGTGGCCTGGTTGGGCCTGGTCGTGACAGATGTGGCCTGGTTGGGCCTGGTCGTGACAGATGGGGCCAGGTGGCTATAGATGGGGACCGGTGGGGACTGGTGGAGATAGATGGGGACTGCTGGCAACAGTTGGGGACCGGTGGCGACGGATGGGGTCCGGTGGCAACAGATGGGGCCCGGTGGCGACGGATGGGGCCCGGTGGGACCCGGTGGCGACAGGTGGGGCCCGGTGGTGACAGGTGGGGATTGGTGGAGACTGATTGGGACCCGTTGGCGACTGATGGGGACCGGTGCCGACGGATGGGGCCCGGTGGCGACGGACGGGGCCTGGTTGGACTTGGTTGTGACAAGATGGGGACTGGTGGAGACAGATGGGGACTGCTGGCAACGGATGGCGACCGGTGGCGACGGATGGAGACTGGTGGCGACAGATGGGGACCGGTGGCGACAGACGGGGCCTGGTGGCGACAGGAGACGACTGTTGATGACAGGTGGGGCCTGGTGGCGACAGATGGGGCCTGGTTGGAACTGGTCGTGACAGATGGGGCCTGGTGGTGACAGATGGGGCCCGGTAGGGACTGGTGGAGACAGGTGGGGACTGCTGGCAACAGATGGGGGACCGGTGGCGATGGATGGGGACCGGAGGCAATAGTTTGGGACTGGTGGACACAGGTGGGTCCTGGTTGGGCCTCGTGGTGCCTGATGGGACCTGGTGGCGACAGGTGGGTCCTGGTGGGGCCTGGTGGGACCGGTGGCGAAAGGTGGGGACCGGTGGCAAAAGTTGGGGACTGACGGGGCCTGGAGGCAAGAGGCGGGGACCGGTGGCAGATGGGGACTGGTGGTGACAGGTGGGGACGGATGGGGCCTGGTGGCGACGGACGGGGCCCGGTGGCGACGGACGGGGCCCGGTGGCGACAGACGGCTCTTGGTGGCGACTGGTGGAGACTGGTGAGGCCAGGTGGTGACAGATGATGCCTGGTGGTGACAGATGTGGCCTGGTTGGGCCTGGTCGTGACAGATGGGGCCTGGTGGCTATAGATGGGGACCGGTGGGGACTGGTGGAGATAGATGGGGACTGCTGGCAACAGTTGGGGACCGGTGGCGACGGATGGGGTCCGGTGGCAACAGATGGGGCCCGGTGGCGACGGATGGGGCCCGGTGGGACCCGGTGGCGACAGGTGGGGCCCGGTGGTGACAGGTGGGGATTGGTGGAGACTGATTGGGACCCGTTGGCGACTGATGGGGACCGGTGCCGACGGATGGGGCCCGGTGGCGACGGACGGGGCCTGGTTGGACTTGGTTGTGACAAGATGGGGACTGGTGGAGACAGATGGGGACTGCTGGCAACGGATGGCGACCGGTGGCGACGGATGGAGACTGGTGGCGACGGATGGGGACCGGTGGCGACGGATGGGGACCGGTGGCGACGGATGGGGACTGGATGTGATAGTTGGCGACTGGTGGCGACAGGTGGGGCCTGGTGGTGATAGTTGGGGACTGGTGGGACCCGCTGGAGACAGGTGGGTCCTGGTGGCGACAGATGGGGCCCGGTGGCGAC
>NW_025197884.1:2823-5329 GCF_004010195.1 Chiloscyllium plagiosum
CGGACGGGGCCCGGTGGCGACGGACGGGGGGTGCCGGCGACAGACGGGGAGTGCCGGAGACGGACGGGGACTGGTGGAGACGGACGGGGACTGGTGGAGACAGGTGGCGACGGGTGGGGCCCGGTGGCGACGGGTGGGGCCCGGTGGCGACAGGAGGGGCCCGGTGGCGAGAGTTGGGGCCTGGTGGCGACAGGTGGGGCCTGGTGGCGACAGGTGGGGCCTGGTGGCTGCCTGGTGGCGACAGATGGGCACTGGTGGTGACTGATGGGGCCTGGTTGGGCATGGTGGCGACAGATGGGGCCTGGTTGCGACAGATGGGGACCGGTGGAGACAGATGGGGACCGGTGGAGACAGATGGGGACCGGTGGAGACAGATGGGGACCGGTGGAGACAGATGGGGACCGGTGGAGACAGATGGGGACTGATGGTGACAGGCGGGGACCGGTGGCAGATGGGGACCGGTGTGTGACAGATGTAGCCTAGTGGCGACAGATGGGGCGTGGTTGGGCCTGGTGGTGCCAGATGGGTCCGGTGGCGACTGATGGGGTCTGGTGGCGACGGATAGGGCCTAGTGGCAAATGGTGGGGACCGGTGGCGACAGGTGGGGCTTGGTTGGATCTGGTGGCGACAGATGGGGCCCGGTGGCAACAGATGGGGACAGATGCGGACGCGATGGCGACTGATGGGGACCGGTGCCGACGGATGGGGCCAGGTGGCGACGGACGGGGCCTGGTGGCGACGGACGGGGCCTGGTGGCGACAGGAGACAACTGGTGGAGACAGCTGGGGCCTGGTGGCGACAGATGGTGCCCGGTGGGGACTGCTGGCAACAGATGGGGACCGGTGGCAATGGATGGGGACCGGTGACGAAGGATGGGGACCGGTGACGATGGATGGGGACTGGTGGAGACAGGTGGGGCATGGTGGCGACAAATGGGGATTGGTGGCGACAAATGGGGATTGGTGGCGACAGGTGGTGCCCGGTGGGGACTGCTGGCAACAGATGGGGACCGGTGGCAACGGATGATAGTGATAGTTGGGACTGTTGGCGACAGACGGGGCCCGGTGGCGACAGACGGGGCCCGGTGGCGACAGACGGGGCCCGGTGGAGACAGACGGCGCCCGGTGGAGACAGACGGCGCCCGGTGGAGACAGACGGCGCCCGGTGGAGACAGATGGGGACTGGTGGCGACAGATGGGGACCGGTGGAGACAGGTGGGTCGTGGTGGCGGCAGGTGGGTCGTGGTGGCGGCAGGTGGGGTGTGGTTGGGCCTGGTGGCGACAGATGGGGATCGTTGGCGACAGATGGGGACCGGTGGCGACAGATGGGGACCGGTGGGGACCCGATGACGACTGATGGGGACCGCTGGCGTCTGATGGGGCGAGGTGGCGATGGATGGGGCCAGGTGGCGATGGATGGGGCCAGGTGGCGATGGACGGGACCTGGTGGCGACAGGAGACGACTGGTGTTGACAGGTCGGGCCTGGTTGGAACTGGTCGTGACAAATGGGGCTTGGGGGTGACAGATGGGGCCCGGTAGGGACTGGAGACAGATGGGGACTGCTGGCAACAGATGGGGACCGGTGGCGATAGTTGGGGATTGGTGGAGACAGGTGGTGACAGGTGGGTCCTGGTGGCGACAGGTGGGTCCTGGTTTGGCCTGGTGGCGACTGTTGGGGCCTGGTTGCGACGGATGGGGCCGGGTGGGGCATGGTGGCGACAAATGGTGACCTGTGGCGACTGATGGGAACCGGTGGTGACAGATGGGGACCGGTGGCGACAGATGGGGCCTGGTGGAGACAGGTGGGGCCTGGTGGAGACAGGTGGGGCCTGGTTGGGCCTGGAGGCGACGGATGGGCCCCGGTGGAGACAGGTGGGGCATGGTGGCAACAAATGGAGACCGGTGGCGACAGGTGGGGCCTGGTGGGACCCGGTGGAGACAGGTGGGTCGTGGTGGCGACAAGTGGGGCCTGGTGGGCATGGTGGCGATCAATGGGGCCCGGTGGCGACAGGCGGGGCCCGGTGGCGACAGGTGGGGACCGGTGGCGACAGGTGGGGACCGGTGGCGACAGGTGGGGCCTGGTTGGGCCTGGGCGTGACAAATGGGGCCTGGTGGCGATAGATGGGGACCGGTGGGGACTGTTGGGGACCGGTGGTGACGGAAGGGGACAGTTGGCGACGGATGGGGACTGCACGCGATGGATGGGGACCAGTGGCGACAGCTGGGTCCTGGTGGCGACAGGTGGGGCGTGGTGGCGACAGGTGGTGACAGATTGGCCTGGTGGTGACAGATGGGGACCAGTGGCGACAGATGGTGCGTGGTTGGGCCTGGTGGCAACAGATGGGGACCGGTGGCGACAGATGGGGACCGGTGGTGACAGATGGGGCCCGGTGGTGACAGATGGGGCGTGGTTGGGCCTGCTGGCGACAGGTGGGGCGTGGTTGGGCCTGGTGGTGACAGATTGGCCCGGTGGCGACAGATGGGGGCTGGTGATGATAGATGGGGA
>NW_025197885.1:0-252 GCF_004010195.1 Chiloscyllium plagiosum
GAGTTTCTGTTCAATGGTAAACCCCAAGAATGTTGATCATGGGGTATTTAGTGACAATAACATTGTTGATATCACAGGTCAGTGGTCAGATTATCTCTTTTGGGGATGAGTCATTGTGTGACATTTGCGTGGCATTCATGCTACTTGCCACTCATCAGCCCATTGGATATGGTTAAGATCTTGTAGCATTTCAAACTGAACTGCTTCAGTTTGTGGGGAGTTGTTTATAGTGCTGAACATCTGCAATTATTG
>NW_025197885.1:1537-5330 GCF_004010195.1 Chiloscyllium plagiosum
CTTATTTGAAATTGAGTTCCCCAATGTTGAGTCCTCCCAACTCTACGCCAGCCCGGGCGGAAGATGGGATGTTGTTCCTCCAATTTGCAGTTTGATTCATTGTGGTAAGGGAGGAGGCGAAAGATGGTTATGTCAGAAAGGGAGTGGGAAAGGGAATTAAAATGGCTGGTGACTGGGAGGTCTGGTCGGCCTCTGCGGGCCCAGGTACGATGCTCGGTGAACTGTTTCCCAAGTCTCCCCGATGTAGAGAAGTCCACAATTGGTAAACACATGTCAAATGCAGTACCACAATGTAAAATTATAGCCTCTGCTGTGAAAAAAAAACCCAGAAAGGAGGTGTGTTGTTTAAATGGTGATATATTGGGATGAGGAGCAAGTGAGGACTGCAGATGCTGGAGATCAGAGTCGAAAAGTGTGGCACTGGAAAAACACAGCAGGTCAGGCTGCATTCCAGGAGTGTTGACGTTTGGGTATGAGCCCTTCATCAGGAATGATGTGTGAATGTAATTGACACCAGTCAATACCAGTTGTCAGACAGGTGCAGCACAGCAGGTCAGGCTGCATTCCAGGAGAGTTGACGTTTTGGGTATGAGCCCGTCATCAGGAATGATGTGTGAATGTAATTGACACCAGTCAATACCAGTTGTCAGACAGGTGCAGCAAGCAATCAGCAAGGCAAGTGGTATGTTAACAAGAGGAATTGGGTTCAGAAGTGGGGATGTCTTCCTGCAGTTCGGGGGTCATTGAATGTATTCAAGGCTGAGTTTGTCTGATTTTTGAACAACAAAGAAGTGGATGTTTATGGGGGAAGGCAAGGAAATGGTTTTAGAAGTGTTTCAGTCGAACTAGACAATGCTGACTATGTTTTCAAATTAAATTAGTCCCAGCTGTCTGTGTTTGGCCCATATTCCTCCAAACATTTCCTATTCATGTACTTGTCCAAATTTCTTTGAAACGTTGTTACGGTACCTCCATCCTTTCTCTGGACATTTATTCTTGGATCTTTCTTCCTTTTTGGAATGAACTGATCCTGCAACTTCTGCATTATACACAGAAATATCTGCCGTTGTTCCTCCAATGTCATCCCTGCTAAGGTATTGCACCATTGAACTTTGGCCAGCTCCTCCCTCATAGCTCCATAGTTCCCTTTATTCAACAGAAATATTGTCACTTCCGATTGTACCCTCTCCTTCTCAAATTGCAGATTGAAGCTTAATGTATTATAGTCACTACATCCCCAATGGCTCTTTCACTTCGAGGTCCCTGTTCAATTCTGGTTCGTTGCACAATACCAGATCCAGAATTGCCTTCTCCCTGGTAGGCTCCAGCACCAGCTGCTCTAAGAATCCATCTCTGAGGCAGAAGGAGTGAATCAGTCACTGTTATCAATAGAAACCTTACGGTTTTCAGTACCGCAGGTATTGTTTCCTGAGCATTTTAAAGCTTACTGACAGCAGCGGGATTTGGGCCGTATTCACTGGAAATGATTAAGCAGACAGATAACACACATACGAGAGGGCAGGATGGAACTTGTCTTTTGATTTGGTGGAAGGTGGGAGGTTCTGTGCGCTATGATCCGGGGCAAACACGACCACAGTAAATCATTCAATCTCTACAGTGTGGAAGTAGGCCAGTCAACCCCTCTGAAGAGCCATCCCGACCCACGCCCACCAGCTCCCTGCCCTGTCTAGTAGTTCCTGATGGCGGATGAGACTCGGCCATAAAATTAGGAGGAGTAGATTTAAGGTAGAGATGAGGAGGAGCTGTTTTTCCCGGAGAGTAGTTAATCTGTGAAGGGTGAGGGTGGATTGGCCATGCTACATTGCCCCACATGGTCCAGGGATGTACAGATTAGGGTGGATTCGCCATGTTAAATTACCCATAGTGCCAAGGTATGGGCAGGTGAGGTCTATTCGGGGGGTAAATATCGGGCAGGAGGGGAAGGGGAATGGATGTGGTTGGGTTACCCTTCGGAGGGTCGGTGGGGTCTCATTGGGCCGGTGACCTGCTTCTACATTGTGCGGATTCTCTGAAGGGAAAGGATTTTTGCAAACTGCGCAGGGCAGTGCGGGCCCTTAGTCCGGAGCAGGCGCAGTGCGGAGCCGCCGTTCGCCCCGCCCCTTCGACTCGTCACGCCCCGTCTCGTAGGCCGTCGCTCGACACTTGCTCCTCCCACTGTCCCGGCCTCGCTCCGCCCTCTCTCTCCTCTTGTCCCCGCTGCTCGCTCCTCCCCTTCCTGTCTCTCCCTCCGCTGCCTCGACCCATCGATGACGTCACAACGCGGAAGTGGCTCTGCCCGTTTCAGAGTAAAACCCTTTCGCTGGGCAACTCTTCAATCTAAGAGGGAGAAAATCTGTTCACTGGTAGCAACTGGAGTGAATCCAGGGAGGGCGCAGACTCTGCAAACTCAGGTATGTGTCTTAATTGCCCGGGTGAAGAGGGACAGAAGGATAGGGTGGGGTTGTTTTCCCCAGCCCGCGCCAGAATCTGACGGTAACCTTATTGAGGTTTATAAAATCACAAGGAGCATGGATAGGGTAAATAGACATGGTCTTTTCCTTGGGGTGGGGGAGTCCAGAACGAGAGGGTGATTGGTTTAGGGTGAGGGCGGCGGGGGAGAGGGCGTGGAGATTTAAAAGAGACCTAAGGTGGCAACTATTTCACGAGGTTTGGGCGGGTGTGAATGTGTGTACGGAATGACCTGCCAGAGAAAGTAGTGGAGGCTGGGACAATTACAGCATTTAAAAGGCATTTGGACGGGTGTATCAATACGGACGGTTCAGAGGGACAGGGAGCACGTGCTGGCAAATGTGACTAGATTAATTTAGGCTATCTGGTCAGCACAGAAGAGTTTGACTGAAGTGCCTGTTTCTGTTTGTGTGTATATGATTCTGGCTTTCCACTAACGGTTGCCACGTCTGTGTGTTCAGTTTCTCTCTTTGGTGTGGTGTTAATATCTTGGTGTCTCATTATGCTCCCCTTCCCGGGGACATTAACCATTTCTTGAGGATGTTCCTCAAGAAGCTGCATTGCAGGTTCATCCTGAATTGGCACACTTTGTTTTGCTTTCCAAATCAGACCGGCTCACTCTCAGCATTATGCCAATGACGTGAAAGATATTAACTTTCAGGTGGAGTTTCAGAGAGATAAGTCTTGACGTTTTTGCTTTTCTGCTCCTGTAAGATCCTGAATCAGCACCTTCAGGAGAAATAGTTAAAGTGGAGTGAGAACAGAAGGGAAGAGAGAGAATGGGATGGCACTTTCAATTTTGTGGAATAATAAAAGAAAAGAATGTTCTCCAGAAAGCAGAATCGCTTGTTCTGAATTTCTACCCTGGAGTGACAGTGATGACTTTTATATTCTCTTTTTACAGCGTTTGAAGATCTGAAGACAGAAGTTTCAAAATCAACTGTAACGTCAACTCTCCTGTTCCTCGGATGCTACTTGATGTGCTGTGAATTTTCAAGTGCCGTGCTTTTTGACAGTGATTCTCCAGAGTCAGCATTCCTCACTTTGGTGTCAATGTCTGACAGTCACTCAGTCCATCAGGACCACAATGATTTTTGGCTGCGATTCTGTGAGAAGGAGCAAAGCGTTTTGGTTCCTGTTTGAGTACATTTCCAGTATCAGTGGGACTGGATGAGAGACCTATTGTTGCAGTGCACTGAGTGTGGAGTGGGTAACAGCTATACCGCCTGTTAAGAGGAAATCACGGTGCGAAGGGGCTCTACATGCGTTTGTGTGCGGCTGAAGCTTCGGTCATGGAAAAACCTGAGGAATCCCGCCCTGTGGA
>NW_025197886.1:0-1018 GCF_004010195.1 Chiloscyllium plagiosum
TCTGGTTTCCAGCATCTGCAGTCATTGCTTTTATCCAGGAAATAAGAGAGTCTATCAAACTGAAATAAAATGCATACAAATTGCCAAAGACCAAGGAGATTAGAAAAACTTTAAAGATCAACAGAAAGGTGGATGGGATTGGGGGAGAAAAGTGATTAATACCTATCCCCAGGGCCAGAATAGCAGTTTACCCTGCTAGAGGGGAACCTATGGTGTGGGGAACATATGGCCTCTGTAATTGTTGAAGCACTTAACTGTTACCATAGAGATAATCCTGATCAAGTTACAAATTACAGCACACTCCAAAAGCTTGTACTTCCAAATAAACCTGTTGGAGTATTACCTGGTGTTGTGTGGTTTATAAGTTTGTTCACCGCACCCCAACACAGGCTCCTCCACATGAGAATCCTGATAGATACCCCACTGAAACTGAAGCACCTGTCAGATACTTGAGGGAGCCACGGGGGCGTGGGGGAGGGGTGTGTGATTTAACCACAAAGTGCTGAGCTGAACTAGACTTTCTAACTGCCGTTACCATGGAGATAATACTGAGAGACAGTCTCTATTCAAAGTCCCAAACCATAAAGGTATAAGAATGGGAGCGGCACATCGGACAGGCGGGGAGTTACCGATGCTGCCTGGAGGTGTTCTGCATGCACACTATCCAGGTAACTGCCATGTCTCATCAATAAAGACTCAAAGAAGACCTCTCAGAGTTCTGTACCTAGTTATTCCTATCCAGCAGGGTTCAGGAATATGAGTACACAGCAGTCAGTCTTCACAGTGGAGAACACGAAGAACATGCCAGTAATTGATAAGGAGACTGAGGAAGGTGAGGACCTAGATAATAACCATTATCGTGAAAGAGTTATAGCTGGGCAAGCTAATGGAGCTAAAGGTAGACAAGTCTCATTGCCCTGATGGAACACATCCCAGGATACCAACAGAGTTGGTGGGAGAAATAGCAGATGCACTTAGAGTTATAGAATCCGACAGCAGAGACAGGCCCTTTGGCCCA
>NW_025197886.1:1601-5330 GCF_004010195.1 Chiloscyllium plagiosum
CCTTGTGTCTTTCTGGTTGCATGGTTAATTAAAGACTTGTCCTTCTACAAAGCAAAGCTGTGGCTTAATTGTTCCTGGGAAATGTGCCATGATTTTTCAGACTTTCAAAAACAAATGAAACCTCTCTCCACACTCACCATGCTGACATGGACTTGGCTGTGTCTCAGTACTTTTGAAGTCACACTGACATTTGGAATATTCGCACACGGACAGAATGCACACCTTTCCTTCCAGATGAAAAGGCCAATGATATTCAGATCGGCACGGCTCAAGTAACGATCAGATCTGAACATGAAGTTCAATTTGTATTTCTCATCCGCAAATCCACCCTTTCAGTACCATACAACAGAGCACCCAAGTTACCATTGTTAATACAGGATGGAAAGTCATAAGACAATTGTAGATCAAACTGTAGTTTCCTTGTTCCCCCAAAGCTTTAAACCTCAGTCTCACAATTTCTCTCTTCTGTGAACTAAAATCCAAACCAATCCCCCCACTCCTTTCCTCCACACCCAGTTCTCACACACTCTCTCTTCGAATTCAGTTTCCGAGCTCCTGATGAGAACCATCCTGCAGACTCTGCTTCCTGCACACTCTGGCCAAGACCCATCTTCCTAAAATGAGCCAAATTAGAATTCTAATTGCAGACCCATCCTTGTCCCATTCCATAACAACCTTGAATCTTCACAAAAGAGTTCTGATAATGTTCTGCAAAATGCTGCACCACTGATAGTCTGATCAAATGTCAGGGTAGCAAGAAAAGGGCCATTCCTCTGGGTCCTGCTCCCAGAGGGATGAAGCTGCTAATGATAGATTCATCCCTCACACCCACAGCCTCCTTCCCAGGCACTGACCGATACTGCGCATACTCCCACAGTTGCCAGCACTGCACCCATGCACTGGTCTCCCCTCCTACAGCACGTGGTCCCAATCATACAGGAGTCTGGGTGATTGACAGCAGCTGCTGCCCAATATATCAGAATCCCTACAGTATGGAAACAGGCCGTTTGGCCAAACAAGTCCATACTGGACCCTGCAAACAGTAACTTACACAGACCCATGCCCCCCAACTAATGTAACTAATACTATGGGCACTTTAGAATGGCCAATTCAACTGCCCTGCACATCTTTGGATTGTGGGAGGAAACCCACTCAGACACGGGGAGAATGCGCAAACTCCACACAGACATCGTCCGTGGCCAGAATCGAACCCGGGTACCTGGTGCTGTGAGGCAGCAGTGCTAACCGCTGAGCCGTCTCTATAGGGTGGAGGTGGCGTGGCTGGAGGACTGGGACAATGGGATTATGAACAATGAATGAATGTGGAGGGCACTGGGGGATGGACATATCAGTGAGGGACAGGAGCAGTGCAGCAGCAGGAGGGGATCCTGGACAAACTGAGTAATGGGAGAGTCTGACAGGAGAGAAACTACAGGAAGGTTCTGTTTAGAGGCTCAGGCAGGGATAGCTGGGAGACAGCATGGCCTGGTGGCTTCGGCAGGTTTACTAATCAGCTTCTTCAAAGATGCTTTTACACATCTCTGAGTCTGATCCTCCTAGTCCAGAGGTAAGGACACTTACACTATTTTCTGGTGGGCAAGGGATACAGGGACTGCCTTTCAAAAGGAACTCACCTGTGTTGGTGACATTACCAGGACTCAATACAGACTCACTGACAAAATGCTGATGTACTTGAACTTCATCCAGAATATTAACACCTATAACTGGGCAACGCAGACCCCAATGTACAGAGTTAAATCCTGGATACTAATAACAGCTTGGTGCATGAGAAATCATATCTCATGAATTTGACTCAGTTTTTTTGAAGAAGTAACAAAGAGGATTGCTGAGGTCAGAGCATGGACATGATCTACATGGACTTCAGTAACGTGTTTGACAAGGTTCCTCATGGGAGACTGTCACAAGGATCGGAGCTGGATCCACTACTTTTCGCCATTTATATCCATGATTTGGATGTGAACATAAGAGTATTGTTAGTAAGTTTGCAGATGACGGGCCAGTGGCACAGTGGTTAGCACTGCTGCCTCACAGCGCCTGAGACCCGGGTTCAATTCCCACCTCAGGCGACTGACTGTGTGGAGTTTGCACGTTCTCTGTGTGGGTTCCCTCCGGGTGCTCCGGTTTCCTCCCACAGTCACAAAGATGTGCAGGTCAGGTGAATTGGCCATGCTAAATTGCCCGGAGTGTTAGGTAAGGGGTAAATGTCGGGTTATGGGTGGGTTGCGCTTCGGCGGGTCGGCGTGGACTTGTTGGGCCGAAGGGCCTGTTTCCAAACTGTAATGTAATGTAATCTAATCTAAAATGACACCAAAATGGGAGGTGCAGCAGACAGTGAAAAAGATTACCTCAGAGTACAAGGGGATCTGGATCAGAAAGGTGAATGGGCTGAGGAGTTCAGTTCAGAAAAATGCAAGCTGCTGCATTTTGGAAAAGCAAACTTTAGCAGGACTTATACAGTTGATAGTAAGTTCCAGGGGAGTCCTCCCTTCCTGTGAAACCACTCCAGTCCCCACAGCCCTCCCGGCCTGGGTCGTCTGTTCCAGATCAGACCATTGGTGTTTCTGTTACCTGTGGCACACCGAACCAACCTTCCTAATTGTATCTATTCACTCAGATCCCATCCTTGCAGCCTCCCCAAATACCTTCCTGCCATTGTGACCCTCTCTATTTAGAACACAGAACAGTACAGCACAGTACAGGCCCTTCGCCCCTTGATAATGTGCCGATCTTTTATCCTATTCTAAGATCAAACTAACCTGCAGACCATTCAAAGAAGAAAAGAACAAAGAAAATTCCAGCACAGGACCAGGCCCTTCGGCCCTTCACACATGTGCTGACCCAGATCCTCTGTCTAAAACTGCTGCCTATTTTCTAAGGATCTGTATCATTTTGCTTCCTGCCCATTCATGCATCTGTCTAGATACATCTTAAATGACGTCATCGTTCCTGCCTCTACCACCTCCGCTGGCAACGCGTTCCAGGCCCCTATCACCCGCTGCATAAAGACCGTTCCACGTATATCTGTCCTAAACCTTTCCCCTCTCACTTTAAGCTTGTGACCCCCAATAAGTGCATTCCACACTCTGAGGAAAAAAGCTTCTTGCTATCCACCATGTCTACACATCTCATGATTTTGTAGACATCAATCAGGTCCCCAGTCAACCTTTGTCTTTCCAATAAAATCTATTCAACCTCTCTTTATAGCTAGCCCCTTCCATACCAGACAACATCTGGGTGAACTTCCTCTGCACCCCCTCCAACGCATCCACATCCTTTTGGTAATGTGGTGGTCAGTACTGTATGTAACAATCCAAATGTGGCCGAACCAAAATCCAATACAACTGTAACATGACCTGCCAACTCTTTTACTCAATATCCCGTCCAATGAAGGAAAGCATGCTGTATACCGCCTTAACCACTTTCCTGACCTGCGTTGTCACCATCAAGGAACAATGGACCTGAATACTCAGGTGTCTGTGTACGTCAATTTCCCCCAGGACTTTTCCATTTACTGTATAGTTCACTTTTGAATTGGATCTTGCGAAATGCATCCCCTCGCATTTGCCTGGATTGAACTCCCCATCTGCCATTTCTCTACCCATCTCTCCAATCGATCTATACACTGCTGTGTTCTCTGACTGTCCCAATCACTACCTGCTACTCCACTAATCTTACTGTCATCTGCAAACTTGCTAATCAGGCAACTGA
>NW_025197887.1:0-5331 GCF_004010195.1 Chiloscyllium plagiosum
TGGTCTTACCAAAGCTATGGAAAAGTATATCAATACTTCTTTACTTTTAATAGTATCGCATTTTTGCACTAAGTGCCAGGAATTACTTTGCTGGTCATTTCATATAGATTGTAAATAGTTGCGGTTCGACAACAGAATAGCACAGCACGCCAAAAGTTACAGTTTGCCAAGCAGAGAAGGCCGCATTTAATTAGACTCTCTGCTTTCTGGCAGACAGTCAATACTTTATCCGAGCCAATACTCCACCTTTTAACCCCTGTAAGCTAACTTTCTCGATCAGCCTTCCACGCCACACTTTGTCAAATGCCTTCTGGACATCTCGGAATATTGCGTCAACTGGGTCTCCATTATCCATTTGCAGGTTGCATCCTTAAAGAAACTCAGCAATTTTGACAAGCACGACTTGCCCTTCACGACACTTTATTTAACCAAGTGTTTACTTATCTTCTTCTTTATGATAACTGTATCACCTTCCCCACAACAGACGTCAAACTACTTGATCTATAGGTCCCACTTTTTGCCTATCTCCTCTATGAATAAGTGTGTCATATCATTCTCTTTCCAATCTATTGATAACGGTCAACAGTTCTGGGAGGTTTGGGAAATCATAACGAATGTAATCACCATTTCCCCTGGCGCTTTCTTCATTTACCCAAACTTCAAGCCATCACGTCCTGGAGACTTAATGAGATTTACACCCAGCGGTTTACTGAATACTTTCTCCCTGGTTATTGCAAATTCACCACGTTACTCTGTAGTTACTGCAGTTTTTTTCAGACAAAACTATTTGTTTCCACTGTGAAACAGAATCAAAGTGTTGGTTTGCTGCTGCTGGCCTTTCTCAGTTCCACCTCATTATCCACCATTTTGTTCTCGGAAGGTCCAACATTTACCTTCAGTGCTTTCTTCGTTTCTGTGACATTATAGAAGCGGTTGGTATCAGTATTTAAAGTTTGGGCTTATTTGTTTTTAATTTAGGTTAACTGATTTGATTTTTGTGACCCTTTGCTTACATATAAGTTCTCCCAATTCTCCAGAATGTTTCTAACGTTTTGAGTACGATATGCCCTCGTCTTTACCCTTTTGTTATCTTTGTTTTCCTTGTTAATCCATGCATGTTTTTTCTCATTTTAATAATTCCTCTTCCTGTTAGGGAGTTTACCTTAATTGTGCTGTATTTTGCATCTCCCAATTCAGTCGCCGCAGTTCTGTAACTGTCCTTCTCTTTAATTTTTTTTGTCGCAAAAGCCACTCAGAGCCCACCCTTTCCGCGCATCTGTATAATTACATTCCCCAAAGCTGTACCTCTTGTATGTGACTCTTCCTTCACTCTTTCAACCGAAATTCAAATTCTAGCAGATTGTGTCACTCCTTCTAAGAGGATCTGTGAATGCAAGATCACTTAAGAATCAATACTTGATATGAAATCTAAAAGAACCTGTTCTCTGAATGGTTCCATAACATGCTGCTTTCCGAAATCATTCCTTATACGCTTAATGAGACTTTCATCGAGGCTACCCTTGCCAAGTTAATTAATTAAACCAATTAGAATGTTCACATCACCCATAGTTACCGTTGTGCCCTTTCACAAACCCTCATTATTTCCCAGTTTATGTTATGCCTTATTTTGGAAGGACTTTTCACGGGCGGATAAATTACTCCTAAAATCTAAGATGATGTACCTAGTAGAGTTTGGGAAGCGAGAGCCAGTCGATGTGGTGTATTTAGACTTTCAGAAAGTATTTGATAAAGCCCGGCATAAGAGATTAAAGCACATGGATTTGTGGAAGTGCTTGAATAGACATCTGCTTGGAAGATGGGAAATAAAGAGCAGGAATTAATAGGTCATTTTTAAATTGGAATGCAATACCTGTTGAGGTGCAAGGGTGATCAGCTCTCGAATCCTAGCTGCTCAAAATATAGATTAACGATTTGGATGAGAGAACAAAACGTAACATCTCAAAGTTTGCAGATGATATCCAGTTGGGTGGGAGGGTGAACTGTGTTGAAGATGCAGACACCCTTCAGCATGTTGTGGACAGGTTAAGTGAGTCGGCAAATCAATGACCGATGCAGTGCAATTTGGAGAAATTTGACGTTCTTCACTTCGGATGCAAAAACAGGAACGCAGATTACGACCGAAATGGCTGTAAATTGGGAGAGGGCAGTATGCAGTGGGACCTGGGCGCCCTTGTGCACCAGCCATTGCAGATGCCGCAGGCGGTAAAGAAAGCAGATGGTATGTTGGCCTTCATTGCGAGAGGTTTCGACTACAGTAGCAGGGATGCGTTAGGACCTTGGTGAGGTCATATCAAGAATGTTGTCTGTACTTTTGGTCTCCTTCTCTGAGGAAGGATGTTCTTGCTCTCGTGGGAGGGCGCTGAAGGTTTCCCAGGATGATTCCAGGGACGGAGGGACTGACCTTGGTGTTCAATGAATTGTCCTTTCAGTGACCATTTTGAGTGATTCCTGGAAACGTTTTTCACTGTTCCTTTATGCACAGACATTTCAGAGTATTTACCCAACCTTGGTCAGTTCTCTCCTCATGGAAGTGTAAGTGACTTTGCTTCAATTTTGGATCATCGCTTGTGTTTGGAGTAGTCGCAGTCACACTTCACGCAACCTTTAAATTCCTTGGTGTAACTGTTTTCTAAAGGATTATTTTCCCTCTAACAATACTCATTCACAAAGTTTCATTACACAGCTAAGGTTCTAACATCGGTGCATCTTCGGCCGGTTGGTTGGTCAGTGGTTAGCACTACAGCCGCACAGTACCAGAGTCTGTGTGAAGTTTGCACATTCCTTCTGTGTCGACATCGCTTTCCTTCCACAGTCCAAACATGTGCTGGTCAGGTGAATTGCCCATCGTGTTCTAGGATGTACACATTAGGTGCATTAGTCAGGGGTAAATGCAAAGTTATTAGATAGGGGAATGGGCCTGGGGTAGTTGCTTTTCGGAGGTAGGTTGTGGGCCGGTTTCCACACAGCAGGGATTCTAACCATAAAGGTGTTGTCAGTCTAGTGATTCTATGATACTTCGTAACCCTAGTCAGTTGCACAATATGCTCTTCTGAGAAACACTCACAACAACATCATACAAGTCTGTCTGCAAGAGCTGTGTGGCTCATGTGATTCCCTAGAGTCCCCCAAGTTTGTAAATTTCAACACTTATAGGCTCAAAGATAGAGTCAGACCTCTTGAGTTCCTCTGGAATTTTCTGTTTATCTTTCCCGATTACTGCCCTAACATGAAAAAGCTGTTAGGTCGATTATAAACTGCTCCTTCCTCACCCTCCATACAATTAATTCTGATTCCATGCCAAGGTTTTGAAGTGCATATCCTTTCTTACCAGCGTCTTTGTCTCTCTGTTTCCTGTCTCCCTGTTGCCCTGTCTCCCTGATCCCTCTCTGTGTCACTAACTCATTTTATTGCAAATGCTTTGCACATTCAAAAAAATTACCTTTCTTAATTTAGTTATGTAATGTCCTTAACTTATTTGCTGATATGCAATTGTAGTTAAAGCTTGTCCTTTCTGCTGTCTTTAGCCACATTACCATACAGTCGTGATGCTTCAAACTTTCTCTTTTTGAAGACTCCCGCCATTGCACAAGGAGAGTATTCCGACTCTTTCACCCATCCTATCCCCGTAACTCAACCATGTGCAATTCACATAACCTGAACATCCCTGGACACTGTAGTGGAGGTTCACATGGCCAATCCACCTAATTTGCACGACTTTGGATCTGAGCACCTGGCAGAAACCCACGCAGTCACTGAGAGAATGTAAAAACTCCAGACAGAGAGCTGGCCCAGGCTGGAATTAAACTCAGCTCCCCAGTGCTGAGTGGTGACAGTGCTAACCATTGAACCATTTGGGCCTGGGAATCTGCCTGCACCTTTAGCCTGCCTCTGTTTCAGTTGAAACCCTTGTCCATAACCATGATTATAAAACTGACGGAATCCCATCACAGTTCATGTGGAGCCCATCCTAATGGTTGAGCTCATTCTTCCCTGTGTACTACTGCCAGTGCCCCGTGAACTGGAACCGCTTCTCACCACATGACTGCGTGTCTGAGCCTGGTATCTTCCTGTCCTTTACACATGAACTACAGCAGCACAGTTCGTGTTATTTCTGATTGTTTTGTTCAGATGTTGTCCCTGCCTACATCTCTTCCTGTTGCCGTAACTCTGGTAGTTTGTGTTTCAAAAGATTTCTCCACATCAGATGAGAGCAGGGAGATGAGCTGGCACAGGTGAGGATGGAGATTAGGATCTTCCAGATCTCAGTGGGACTCGGTACGATTCTGTACAAATTCTTAATGTGAGTTTCTAAATGTTGTGTCCTTCTGTGCCTTGCTGCTATTCCTGGAGTTTCTGACTCAGCAGAATTCTCCTCATCACAAAGGAGAGCAAGGAGATGAGGCAGCACAGGTGAGGGAAGGGGATTAGGATCTTCCAGATGTCAGTGGGACTCGGTACCATTCTGTATTAGTAATTTTCATTGTGAGGGTGTAATTATACACTCCTATACTTAATAGTAAGGTCTTGGAAAGTGTTGCTGAACAAAGAGACCTTGGAATGCAGTTTCATAGGTCCTTCAAAGTGCAGTCGCAGTCGATAAGATACTGAAGAAGGAGTTTGGCATGCTTTTCTTTATTGGACAGAATATTGTGTAAAAGAGTTGGGAGCTCATGTTGCGGCTGTAAACAAGATATTGGTTCGGCAACTGTTGGAATATTGCATGCAAATGTGTTCTCCTTCCAATCCGAAGGATGTTGTTAAACTTGGAAGGGGTCAGAAAAGATTTACAAGGATGTTGCCAGGGTTGGAGGTTTCGAGCAATAGAGAGAAATTGAATAGGATGGGGCAGTTTTCCCTTGAGCGTCGGAGGCAGAGGAGTGACCTGATAGAGCTTTTTAAAAATCATGAACGGCGTGGATAGGATAAATAGACAAAGTCTCTTCCCTGAGGTGGGTAAGAACAGAACTAGTGGGCTTAGGTTTGGTTGTGACATAAAACAGACCGAAGGGGCAGTTTCGTTCACGCAGTAGGTGAATGGAATGAGCTGCCATAGGAAATGTTGGAGGCTAGTAAGATTGCAACACTTCAAAGGTGTATATGAATAAGAAGGGTTTGGAGGGATACGGGTCTGGTGCTGGCAGGTAGGATTAGATTGTGTTGGAATATTTGGTAGGCATGGACGAGTTGAACTGAAGGATATGTTTCTGTACCGTACATCTCTATAATTGTCTCACGCCAATTTGTGTGTCTTCTGTCCCTTGCAGCGACTCAGGGAATTCCTGACGCAGCAGAATTCTCCAATCCTGTCTT
>NW_025197888.1:0-649 GCF_004010195.1 Chiloscyllium plagiosum
GGGAGATATCTGTACACTGACTGGTGTCTCTCACTCACCCCGTTTCTCTCAGGGAGATATCTGTACACTGACTGGTGTCCCTCAGTCACCCCTCTCTCTCTCAGGGAGATATCTGGACACTGACTGGTGTCTCTCAGTTCCCTCTCTCTCTCGGAGATATCTGTACACTGACTGGAGTCTCTCAGTCCCCTCTCTCTCTCAGGGAGATATCTGTACACTTACTGGGGTCTCTCAATCCTGTCAGGGATGTGACGTCATTCGTTACTCACCGTAGTCACACGGCAGATTTGACCCTTGAACTCTGGACTGTAGCAGGCTCCACTAAGAGGACATTTTTCGACAGGTTTCCCCCTGGGTTTCGAGGGAGTTAAAACAGACATGTTAAACAGTGAACCCATTCAAAGAAACGTCAGCATTCGTTTTAATACAGCTCAACAGCATCTGGCGACAGTGCGGCCCTCCCTCAGTACTGACCCTCCGACAGTGCGGCCCTCCCTCAGTACTGACCCACTGACCCTCCGACAGTGCGGCCCTCCCTCAGTACTGACCCTCCGGCCCTCCCTCAGCACTGGCCCTCCCTCAGCACTGGCCCTCCCTCAGCACTGGCCCTCCCTCAGCACTGGCCCTCCCTCAGCAGTGGCCCTCCCTC
>NW_025197888.1:2111-3313 GCF_004010195.1 Chiloscyllium plagiosum
GCCCTCCCCCAGTACTGACCCTCCGACAGTGCGGCCCTCCCTCAGTACTGACCCTCCGACAGTGCGGCCCTCCCTCAGTACTGACCCTCCGACAGTGCGGCCCTCCCTCAGCTTGGGATATAAAGTAGTGTCCCGTGTTTCCCGTCTCCCTGGCCCGTACCTGTAGATGGGTTTGTATGAGGCGGCACAAATGTCGAAGGGGTTATGCATGTCGTAGTTGAGATGATGGGCATCATTTGGGGTCTTCTCACACGCTGCCAGGATCTTGCGAGTCTGCGTTCGAGAAAAGCAACAGCTGTCAATGTCTGACACACACATGCACAGCCTGCAATCTCCCAGTGAATACCTCCATGCTGGCTGGTGGGTATGGAAGACGTGTGGGTGCGAGGGAGAGGGCCCTACCCCAGCCGTGTTACCTGCTGCCCGACGTCGGGTTTGGGGCCCAGCTCGAGCAGTCTGCCAGCGAATGCGGCGGCCGTCTTGAAGTTCTTGAGTTTGAAGAAGAGATTGACAGCTGTCCTCAGGACCAGGATCATGTGTACAGGCTGGAGGCTGCAGTGGGTGAAATACGCTGCCATCTACAGGAGGGAGATCAACACAACAGGTCACTCTCACACACACCCCAGGATGGGGGTCAGAGGGTCACAGACACACCCCGGGGTGGGGGTCAGTGGGTCACAGACACACCCCGGGGTGGGGGTCAGTGGGTCACAGACACACTCCATGGTGGGGGTCAGAGGGTCACAGACACACCCCATGGTGGGGGTCAGAGGGTCACAGACACACCCCAGGATGGGGGCCAGAGGGTCATAGACACACCCCGAGGTGGGGGTCAGTGGGTCACAGACACTCCCCGAGGTGGGGGTCAGAGGGTCACAGACACACCCTGGGGTGGGCGGAGTCACAGTCATGCCCCGGGACAGGGGTCAGAGGGTCACAGTCACGCCCCGGGCTGGGGGAACAGAGAAGGACAGAGACACGCGCTTGGGGTGGGAGGAGGAGGGGGACAGAGACACGGCCCGAGGTGCAGGGTTCCCCGAGGTAGGGGAGAGAGGGTTCGCCCATCACCCCCATGGCGGGGTAAGGCTGGCCTACCTCACAGATCCGTTTCTGCTGCTCCAGAGTGTCCTTGGGCAACCTCTTCCTCTCAATCTCCATCGTCAGGCCCAGAATATACTCCCGACAAATGGTAATCAGCTGCT
>NW_025197888.1:3773-5331 GCF_004010195.1 Chiloscyllium plagiosum
GGGAAAGGGTGCAAGAGGAGAGTTTGGGTGGGTGCGGTTTGGGAAGGAGTGATGGGGTGGGGAGTGTGAGGGGGAAAGGGGTGAAGGGCAGGTTGGAAGCAATGGGGACAGGATACAAAACACATCAGAATAACTGCAGAAATGTGAGTGGTGACCATTTCACCCATCGATTCGAGAGCGGCCCTTTCAGAGCGTGGACCTCAGGGGTTTCCATCTCCCAGCCTGATGGTGGCCAGCCCCTTTGTCTCACTCTGGTTGATGTTCGGAAAGTTCCTGCTCAGTTAGCGTCCCCCCCGCCTCAGGGAGCGTGCCCCACCCCCCGCCAATGACAACCACTCACTGTCGCGTGAACCCACCTCCGCGCCCCCCTCTCCGGTCTCTGCTCCCAATTCTCTCCGATCCGTGGGAGATAATAAAGGGAGCGAGGGGCCTATGGGTGACCGTCCCTTCCCGTTGCGCTGTCTCACCTCGGCGATCTCTTGCTTGTTATCCACCACCAGTAGGGGAATGCTGAGAAGGATGAGGCGGAAGCGCTCCACGGCCTCCTCGAACTTCCCTGCCGTGGTGAGCTGGTAGCACACCTGCAGCCTCTGGATCAGGTCGCTCAGTTTGAGGCCTACCGCTGGAAGGCCGCTCTTCAGACCTGCCTCCTTCCTGGAAGGAAGCAACAACGCTGAGGTACATTGGTGGCCATCTTGCCCAGCCAGAGAACCCGGCGGCCATTTTACACCCCCAAATGGACAAAGCCGATAGACCCGGCGGCCATTTTACACCCCGAAATGGACCACAGCAATAGGCCTGATGGCCATTTTACACTCCTAAATGGACAACACGAACAGAACCAGCTGCCATTTTACACACCCAAATGAACACCAATAGACCCGGCTGCCATTTTGCACACCCAAATGGACACCACCAATAGGCTCCGCCGCCATTTTGCACACCCAAATGGACAAGACTGACAGACTCCGAGCATTTACACTCCCAGAAGGGCAGTACTGCCATCATGCACTCATACCGAAGGACAGCGGTCATTTTCCGGTGGAGATTGGTGATGTCAGCAGCACAGGTGGCCATTTTCCTCATGCCCTGCCTCAGAGATGCAGTGCGAGGGGGAAGATTGGCGGGAGCAAGGCACCCAAGCATTGTTGCTTCCCCACCCGTGCACACCCACACAGCCCTCGGTGCCCCGTACCACTCACCAGTTGCGCTGCGGGTAACCGTACATGGTGGGAAGGCAGGGTAGGGCCTGGTAGACCGAGCGACCGCGGGCGAAGGCCTGAAGAAAAAGGCTCTTGTATGGGGCAAAATTCACCACACCGACCTGGTCATGAAGGAGCTGGAGGGCACAGGAGGAGGGGTTTACAGAGAGAGGGAGATCAGGAGGGCATTTAACACAGCGACCCAGCACACCCTCCCGTACGCAACATGAGGTACTCACCCGGGCTGCAGTCTCAAAGGATCCTGCCACAAGGTGGTCAGCGGGCAGCTGAGAGTTGTTGCACCATACCTGAGGGAGGGAGAAGACAGGCAGAGAGAGAAGAGAGGAGAAGAGAGG
>NW_025197889.1:0-5332 GCF_004010195.1 Chiloscyllium plagiosum
CCATCTTGAAGGTTTTAATTGAACCTGCCTTGCCTTTTCTTCCAAGCCACCCATTCCAGACCCCTAATCGTCGCAGGATGAATACAAAATGTCCTTACTTCAGTACTGTTTCATTTTCTCGTTCTTGTTCTTTTTATAAATGGTAAAGCCTTCTCCCGACGTACTCCATTCAGTGTTATGTCATGATTTTGAAACCATCCGTCTGATATCCTCTCATCTGTCTTCTCTCCAATGAGGGCAGTCCTACCTAATTTATTCTTTGTTTGCCGTTCGCACCCTCTGTCCAGCCTGGGTCTATTATTTGCCCGCAGATGCAAGCATGTTCATTTGCGCCTGGCCCTCTTTAACTTCTGACCACCCACTCCCACTTTTTATTTTACCATTTAGTATTCTTCCAACTAAGTGAATCACCTCACACTTCCATGTATTGAAATGTATCAACCTCTTCCCTGCCAACTCCATCAAGTTGCCAGTGTATTTTTGGATCTCTGCAATATTCTCCCCATAGTTTTCATTTCTCCCAAGTTTCGAGTCTTCTGCATATTTGAATTTGTTTACTGCTCTGCACTCCAGATGTCGTATCAACAATGCCCTGTCACACTGAAGCATTGAATACCTCCTCTTGCATTTATTTCTACGTTCACAAAACAAAATTCACTAAAGTGTATGACTCTGTGAGTCTGTGTGAGCTGCCTAAAAGAAAGACAAAGTTCAGATCGAGCTGATGTTTCCTCACGTCGTCGGTATCTACAACGGGAGGCCATAGTTTGAGAATAAGGGACTGCTGAATTAAAACAGAGAAGTAGGGAAATTGCTCGTGTGGAAACTCGAGACTTAATTTATCTTGCCAGGTTCTCTTCTTCTCCAGACAAAACACATCCTTCCTGTATTGTGGTAACCAGACGTACAAGCAAAATTTCAGCTGTGCCCAAACTAAAATTCTGTGCAGGTCCAACATATTCTTCTGCTTTTAAAGTCTCTGCCCCGAATGATAATGGAAACGGTCGTTCTTAATTATACCGTAAACATATGGACAAGCACGCGAAGATACATCTATTCCTTTGAGCCTCGTCATGACCCAGCAGTCACGACGACACGCCTGTCTTGATTCTTCTTCGAAAGTGCGTTTCCTAAACTTATTTAGGTTCAACGCCATTCTTAACTCATGTGAAGAGCTGGATTATTGAGGTATTATTCTGTCGGGCTATCTTTCTGCCGTCCACAAAATTTCTGTGTCTGAACGATTTAGAAATACAGTAAACATTTCAGGTTCCAGCCTGTAACCTTCTGTCTCAAGCTGAACCAGTCCCAAGTTAGCTCCTGTCTACTTCCTACCAAACACGTCATTCTTCTCTCCATGCCGCCCTTGCACATGTACATTCTATTTACGCGGTGGAACACCTTGTATAAAGCCCTCTTGAAATTTAATTAAACCACGTCCAGGGGTTGCCCTTTGTCTACAACTCATGTTGTCAATTAACTCAAACAGCTTCCTTAATACATGATACTTCAACAAATCATATTTTTCTTTTCCCCAATTGCGTTGAAATCATCGAAATACCTTTTTACAACTTTTCACCTTCATTGTTCCTAAGCCAATGGTTTAACCAGCTGCAATTGATGGAAAACAGAGGCACTGGACTTTTGGAAGTCTGGTAGTGCTGAAAGATGGTAGGCTGCCATCAAATAACTCAAAAATAAATGCTTTTAAAATTCGGACATTGCTCGAATAAACACACAGAAAAACATGATCAAATCTGTGAGTACTACTTGGCATAGGCGATCCAATTAGATACAGCATTCAGGGAACAGGTCGAATCATTTCTGTATTGTGGATGCTACAGAGTGGTGTTGCTGGAGAGAAGGGTGCAGGGATTATGTCAGTGTCTCATTATAAAAATCGATCCCAGCGTTAACTATATTGTTTGAGAGGAGAAGAACTAGGAAAAGGAGAAAGGTAGTCAATCCCTCAAGCCTGCGCAAATTTAATGCAATCATGGGTGAACTTACCTCAACCCCAACTCCACATTCCAGTAATCTCCCTTCAACCCGTTGTCAGTAAAAAAAAAAACTGTCCTATCCTCTTTATCTTTACTTAATGTCCCGACATAAACTGCATTCTGCGTCACTGAGGACACCTTGAGAAAAGTGACTTTTCCTCATCTCTGATTTCAATCTATACCCTACATTCTAAAACGTGTACCCGTCCTTCTACATTGCCCGATCTGAAGAACCATCTGTTCGACATCGACTTTATCAATCGTACTTAGCATTTTTCAAACTCCGATTTAATCTCTGCTCATTCTTCTAACTACTGGGAGATTAGAGGCTCTAAATGTTTTAACTTTCTTCATAAGCGGATCTGAAGACTCATCCGTTCTACGTCAATTTTATCAATCGTAATTATCGTTTTGCAGATTCCGAATTCCTCTCCACCCATTCTTCTAACTACTGGGAGATGAGAGGTTTAACTGCTTCAATCTTCTTCATGAGCAAAATCTTCACTACTTGTCTCAATTGACTGAACCTCCTCTGAATTGCCTCCTAAACAATTGTATACCTTTTCAAGTAAGGCGACCAAAACTGTCCAGCATATTCAAACGACAGACTTACTGATAGCCTCTACGGTTGCCGAAACAATTAATTCTTTTATAGTAGATTCCTTTAAGAATAAATTTCAAATAACTAATTATTCCATGGTCCGAAGTACTATCAACATTTGAACTGGTATTAGATCAAAGCTAAATGGTCGCATTCTGTGCCGGAACAAGTCTCCTATCTTTGGGATTCAAACTTCAGATTTCTGATAGAAGGGTTAAGAGTTGGAATATTGAAAAGCCGAGTGTAAAAGTTAGGGGATGGCCGAGGTGATCACACACAGAAGAGGGAATCGATGAGGTCAGGAGATGGCAATGATCGATGTGCGGAGGACTGACATAAATGGGCACCAGTAGAAGATTCTTAATGAATAAATTGCGAAAATCATTCTGATACAACAGGAAAGCATTGATCTTAATTGGTGAAAGTGAATGATGTTTCAATGAAAGGAATGAATTTTGGACATGATCACTGCTGAAACAGTTTGCTGTGATGTCGGCATGGAGGGAATGAATGACCTTCTCATATACCTACGAATGGTGCGATGGGAGGAAAAATACTGACGTTCGAATTCGGGAGATTCGAAAAATGCGTCCACCGAGTGCCAAGAGTGGTGCCTTCGACATTCTCCACTGACTGTCTCATATCTCCGGGCCAAAGTCAGTTCGCAAGTTTCTAAGATCAAGAGGTACACCGTCAGTAATAAGGACTCGTCAGGAAAAGTGATTGGCTGCATCTTGTGTGCATTACGTTGACAGCTCATTAAGCACGGGTGGCAGAAAGTAAACATATGCTTCACCCAGTCTGATTGATATTACCTCAGGAAGGGACAGGGAGACAGAAACCGAGAGAGAGAGAAAGAGAGAGAGTGAGAGAAATGTCTGAAGTAGGAAACATAACCTTTGTATCTGTATTTTCAGGAACAGACAAGAAAATATATTTTTCAGCTATCAAGCCTGCATCACTTTCGTTTAACGATATACATATAACATAAGACAGAACAGTAAAGCACAGTACAGGCCATTCGAACCTCAATATTGTACCGATATTTCACCTTTTTATCTGCTACCACTCTATTTCCTTAGTGGGACAGCCAAAACTGTATTCCGGCAGCCAGGTTTTCCTGTAGCCCACGTGTCATTACTTTCTGAATTAGCAAGTTCCATGCTAAAATTCATTTCGACATCAACTGTTTTGTCACTTGCTCAAATAATTCCATAAGGCTGTTGAAGCATCATCTGCCCCTCACAAACATTCATCAAGCTGTGCATTTCCAAATTATATTCAATAATTTCGAATTCTTCCATTGTTCTGCTCTTGTGGAGTTTTTTGTTATTTTCCCAAATATTTGTGCAATAAACTGTGCAAGGTTATTGCGTGACACGGTTGATCAATGGCAAACCCTGCGGCTTCACAGTGCCAACAAACTTGTTTTGATTCCACCCATGGGAGCCTGGCCGTTTGAACATTTACCCTGCATTGGCGTGTGTTGCCTCTGGGATTTCACTTTCTTCACACACTCCAAAATTATTCAGGATATGTGGATTGGCTGTAGGGAATGCAAGGTGACAGGATCAAAGTATAGTGGTGGGTCTGGATGGGATGGTCTCCAGACAGTCGCTGTGGAAACGATGGCCGAATAGGCTGCTTCCACACAGTAGGGCTTCTGTCATTCTAGATTTGCTTCTATTGTCCATTGACAGAGTAAGCTACAGAATATGAGGGGTAGCACCCGATCTCCAAAACTCTTGGAGTACCCCCAACTAAAAAATCATTCACTCTGCAAAGACATCCGGAAGGAGACCAAGGACCTGGAAGGGGATCATTACAAGGGCACATGAAATGATTAGACACATTCGGTGTTTAATCTTTAGAATCCTGAAGTTGAATAGCTGGTCTAATCAAGGTCTTCCGGACGTCAACAGGGAAAGGCAGGGAGATAAACGTAACCTATAACATAGAACATAGAAAATAGAACATAGAAAAGTACAGTACAGAACAGGCCCTTTCACCCACGATGTTGTGATGAGATTTAATCCTAATGTGAAATATAGTAACTTATCATACACACCCATCAACTCACTGATATCGACGTGCATGTCCAGCATCGCTTAAATGTCCCATTGACTCTGTTTCCACCACCACAACTGGCAAGGCATTCCATGCATTCACAACTGTCTGCACAAAGAACCTACCTCTTACGTCTCATTTATACCTTCTTTCTAATACCTTCAGACGATGACTCCTCGTACCAGTCAATCCTGCACTGGGGAAAAGTCTCTTGCTATTGACTCCATAAATGCCACTCGTTATGTTGTACACCTCGATATGGTCTCCTCTCTTCCGACTTCTCTCCAGAGAGAAAAGTACGAACCTATTCAAACTTTCTTCATAAGGCAAGTCCTCCAGTCCATGCAACATCCTGGTAAAATTTCTTTGCACCCTCTCCAAAGTATCTGTATATTTCCTATAGTAGGGCGACCAGAACTGGACACAATATTCCAAGTGTGTTCTCACCAGGGACTTGTCGAGCTGCAGCAAAACCTTGCGGCTCTTAAACTCGATACCCCTGATTATTAAAGCCAAAACACCATTCACTTGCTTAACGACCCTATCAACTTGGGTGGTAATGTTGAGGGATCTATGTACTTGAACACCCAGACCCCTCTGCTCCACCACACTGCCAAGATTCCTATATTCAGTCTTTAATCCTATATTCAGCATTCGAGTTCGA